>NW_021941450.1:36723-151333 GCF_902148855.1 Sphaeramia orbicularis | reverse complement strand
CAGTGTAAAACTCATCTGTTCACGCTGTTCAGTGTAAACTCATCTGTTCAGTCTGTTCCCAGTGTAAACTCATGTGTTCACTCTGTTCAGTGTAAACTCATCTGTTCAGTGTGTGCAGTGTAAACTCATCTGTTCAGGGTCTGTTCAGTGTAAACTCATCTGTTCAGTCCAGTGTAAACTCATCTGTTCACTCTGTTCAGTGTAAACTCATCTGTTCAGTCTGTTCAGTGTAAACTCATCTGTTCAGTCTGTTCAGTGTAAAACGCATCTGTTCAGTCTGTTCAGTGTAAACTCATCTGTTCACTCTGTTCAGTGTAAACTCATCTGTTCAGTCGTTCAGTGTAAACTCATCTGTTCACTCTGTTCAGTGTAAACTCATCTGTTCAGTCTGTTCAGTTGTAACTCATCTGTTCAGTCTGTTCAGTGTAAACTCATCTGTTCACTCTGTTCAGTGTAAACTCATCTGTTCACTCTGTTCAGTGTAAACTCATCTGTTCAGTCTGCTGTTCCCAGTGTAAACTCATCTGTTCAATCTGTTCAGTGTAAACTCATCTGTTCAGTCTGTTCAGTGTAAACTCATCTGTTCAGGTCTGTTCAGTGTAAACTCATCTGTTCACTCTGTTCAGTGAAACTCATCTGTTCAGTCTGTTCCCAGTGTAAAACTCATGTGTTCACTCTGTGCAGTGTAAAACTCATCTGTTCAGTTGTGTTTCAGTGTAAACTCATCTGTTCAGTGTGTTCAGTGTAAACTCATCTGTTCAGTCTGTTCAGTGTAAACTCATCTGTTCCGTCTGTTTCAGTGTAAACTCATCTGTTTCAGGCCTGTTCCCAGTGTAAACTCATGTGTTCACTCTGTTCAGTGTAAACTCATCTGTTCAGTGTGTTCAGTGTAAACTCATGTTTCACTCTGTTCAGTGTAAACTCATCTGTTCAGTCTGTTCAGTGTAAACTCATCTGTTCAGTCTGTTCAGTGTAAAACTCATCTGTTCACTTCTGTTCAGTGTAAACTCATCTGTTCAGTGTGTTCAGTGTAAACTCATCTGTTCACTCTGTTCAGTGTAAACTCAATCTGATTCAGTCTGTTCCCAGTGTAAACTCCATTGTTCACTCTGTTCAGTGTAAACTCATCTGTTCAGTGTGTTCAGTGTAAACTCATCTGTTCACTTCTGTTCAGTGTAAACTCATCTGTTCAGTCTGTTCAGTGTAAACTCATCTGTTCACCTCTGTTCAGTGTAAACTCATCTGTTCAGTCTGTTCAGTGTAAACTCATCTGTTCACTCTGTTCAGTGTAAACTCATCTGTTCAGTCTGTTCAGTGTAAACTCATCGGTTCAGTCTGTTCAGTGTAAACTCATCTGTTCAGTCTGTTCAGTGTAAACTCATCTGTTCACTCTGTTCAGTGTAAACTCATCTGTTCAGTCTGTTCCCAGTGTAAACTCATGTGTTCACTCTGTTCAGTGTAAAACTCATCTGTTCAGTGTGTTCAGTGTAAACTCATCTGTTCACTCTGTTCAGTGTAAACTCATCTGTTCAGTTTCAGTGTAAACTCATCTGTTCACTCTGTTCAGTGTAAACTCATCTGTTCAGTCTGTTCAGTGTAAACTCATCTGTTCAGTCTGTTCAGTGTAAACTCATCTGTTCACTCTGTTCAGTGTAACTCCTCTGTTCACTCTGTTCAGTGTAAACTCATCTGTTCAGTCTGTTCAGTGTAAACTCATCTGTTCACTCTGTTCAGTGTAAACTCTCTGTTCAGTCTGTTCAGTGTAAACTCATCTGTTCACTCTGTTCAGTGTAAACTCATCTGTTCACTCTGTTCAGTGTAAACTCATCTGTTCAGTCTGCTGTTCCAGTGTAAACTCATCTGTTCAATCTGTTCAGTGTAAAACTCATCTGTTCACTCTGTTCAGTGTAAACTCATCTGTTCAGTCTGTTCCGTGTAAACTCATCTGTTCACTCTGTTCAGTGTAAACTCATCTGTTCAGTCTGTTTCCCAGTGTTAAACTCATGTTTTCACTCTGTTCAGTGTAAACTCATCTGTTCAGTGTGTTCAGTGTAAACTCATGCGTTCACTCTGTTCAGTGTAAACTCATCTGTTCAGTGTGTTCAGTGTAAACTCATCTGTTCACTCTTTTCAGTGTAACTCATCTGTTCAGTCTGTTCCCAGTGTAACTCATTGTTCACTCTGTTCAGTGTAAACTCATCTGTTCAGTGTGTTCAGTGTAAACTCATCTGTTCACTCTGTTCAGTGTAAAACTCATCTGTTCAGTCTGTTCATGTAAACTCATCTGTTCACTCTGTTCAGTGTAAACTCATCTGTTCAGTCTGTTCAGTGTAAACTCATCTGTTCAGTCTGTTCAGTGTAACTCATCTTTTCAGTCTGTGCAGTGTAAACTCATCTGTTCAGTCTGTTCGTGTAACTCATCTGTTCAGTCTGTTCAGTGTAAACTCATCTGTTCACCTCTGTTCAGTGTAAACTCATCGTTCAGTCTGTTCCCAGTGTAAAACTCATGTGTTCACTCTGTTCAGTGTAAACTCATCTGTTCATGTGTTCAGTGTAAACTCATCTGTTCACTCTGTTCAGTGTAAACTCATCTGTTCAGTCCAGTGTAAACTCATCTGTTCACTCTGTTCAGTGTAAACGCATCTGTTCAGTTCAGTGTAAACTCATCTGTTCACTCTGTTCAGTGTAAACTCATCTGTTCAGTCTGTTCAGTGTAAACTCATCTGTTCACTCTGTTCAGTGTAAACTCATCTGTTCAGTCTGTTCAGTGTAAACTCATCTGTTCAGTCTTTTCAGTGTAAACTCATCTGTTCAGTCTGTTCAGTGTAAACTCATCTGTTCACTCTGTTCAGTGTAAACTCATCTGTTCAGTCTGTTCAGTGTAAACTCATCTGTTCACTCTGTTCAGTGTAAACTCATCTGTTCAGTCTGCTGTTCCCAGTGTAAACTCATCTGTTCAATCTGTTCAGTGTAAACTCATCTGTTCACTCTGTTCAGTGTAAACTCATCTGTTCAGTCTGTTCAGTGTAAACTCATCTGTTCAGTCTGTTCAGTGTAAACTCATCTGTTCACTCTGTTCAGTGTAAACTCATCTGTTCAGTCTGTTCCCAGTGTAAACTCATCTGTTCACTCTGTTCAGTGTAAACTCATCTGTTCAGTGTGTTCAGTGTAAACTCATCTGTTCACTCTGTTCAGTGTAAACTCATCTGTTCAGTCCAGTGTAAACTCATCTGTTCACTCGTTCAGTGTAAACTCATCTGTTCAGTCCAGTGTAAACTCAGCTGTTCACTCTGTTCAGTGTAAACTCATCTGTTCAGTCTGTTCAGTGTAAACTCATCTGTTCACTCTGTTCAGTGTAAACTCATCTGTTCAGTCTGTTCAGTGTAAACTCATCTGTTCAGTCTGTTCAGTGTAAACTCATCTGTTCAGTCTGTTCAGTGTAAACTCATCTGTTCACTCTGTTCAGTGTAAACTCATCTGTTCAGTCTGTTCAGTGTAAACTCATCTGTTCACTCTGTTCAGTGTAAACTCATCTGTTCAGTCTGCTGTTCCCAGTGTAAACTCATCTGTTCAATCTGTTCAGTGTAAACTCATCTGTTCACTCTGTTCAGTGTAAACTCATCTGTTCAGTCTGTTCAGTGTAAACTCATCTGTTCAGTCTGTTCAGTGTAAACTCATCTGTTCACTCTGTTCAGTGTAAACTCATCTATTCAGTCTGTTCCCAGTGTAAACTCATGTGTTCACTCTGTTCAGTGTAAACTCATCTGTTCAGTGTGTTCAGTGTAAACTCATCTGTTCACTCTGTTCAGTGTAAACTCATCTGTTCAGTCTGTTCAGTGTAAACTCATCTGTTCACTCTGTTCAGTGTAAACTCATCTGTTCAGTCTGTTCCCAGTGTAAACTCATGTGTTCACTCTGTTCAGTGTAAACTCATCTGTTCAGTGTGTTCAGTGTAAACTCATGTGTTCACTCTGTTCAGTGTAAACTCATCTGTTCAGTGTGTTCAGTGTAAACTCATCTGTTCACTCTTTTCAGTGTAAACTCATCTGTTCAGTCTGTTCCCAGTGTAAACTCATGTGTTCACTCTGTTCAGTGTAAACTCATCTGTTCAGTGTGTTCAGTGTAAACTCATCTGTTCACTCTGTTCAGTGTAAACTCATCTGTTCAGTCTGTTCAGTGTAAACTCATCTGTTCACTCTGTTCAGTGTAAACTCATCTGTTCAGTCTGTTCAGTGTAAACTCATCTGTTCACATCTGTTCAGTGTAAACTCATCTTTTCAGTCTGTTCAGTGTAAACTCATCTGTTCAGTCTGTTCAGTGTAACTCATCTGTTCAGTCTGTTCAGTGTAAACTCATCTGTTCACTCTGTTCAGTGTAAACTCATCTGTTCAGTCTGTTCCCAGTGTAAACTCATGTGTTCACTCTGTTCAGTGTAAACTCATCTGTTCAGTGTGTTCAGTGTAAACTCATCTGTTCACTCTGTTCAGTGTAAACTCATCTGTTCAGTCCAGTGTAAACTCATCTGTTCACTCTGTTCAGTGTAAACTCATCTGTTCAGTCCAGTGTAAACTCATCTGTTCACTCTGTTCAGTGTAAACTCATCTGTTCAGTCTGTTCAGTGTAAACTCATCTGTTCACTCTGTTCAGTGTAAACTCATCTGTTCAGTCTGTTCAGTGTAAACTCATCTGTTCAGTCTGTTCAGTGTAAACTCATCTGTTCAGTCTGTTCAGTGTAAACTCATCTGTTCAGTCTGTTCAGTGTAAACTCATCTGTTCACTCTGTTCAGTGTAAACTCATCTGTTCAGTCTGTTCAGTGTAACTCATCTGTTCACTCTGTTCAGTGTAAACTCATCTGTTCAGTCTGCTGTTCCCAGTGTAAACTCATCTGTTCAATCTGTTCAGTGTAAACTCATCTGTTCACTCTGTTCAGTGTAAACTCATCTGTTCAGTCTGTTCAGTGTAAACTCATCTGTTCAGTCTGTTCAGTGTAAACTCATCTGTTCACTCTGTTCAGTGTAAACTCATCTGTTCAGTCTGTTCCCAGTGTAAACTCATGTGTTCACTCTGTTCAGTGTAAACTCATCTGTTCAGTGTGTTCAGTGTAAACTCATCTGTTCACTCTGTTCAGTGTAAACTCATCTGTTCAGTCCAGTGTAAACTCATCTGTTCACTCTGTTCAGTGTAAACTCATCTGTTCAGTCCAGTGTAAACTCATCTGTTCACTCTGTTCAGTGTAAACTCATCTGTTCAGTCTGTTCAGTGTAAACTCATCTGTTCACTCTGTTCAGTGTAAACTCATCTGTTCAGTCTGTTCAGTGTAAACTCATCTGTTCAGTCTGTTCAGTGTAAACTCATCTGTTCAGTCTGTTCAGTGTAAACTCATCTGTTCACTCTGTTCAGTGTAAACTCATCTGTTCAGTCTGTTCAGTGTAAACTCATCTGTTCACTCTGTTCAGTGTAAACTCATCTGTTCAGTCTGCTGTTCCCAGTGTAACTCATCTGTTCTCTCTGTTCAGTGTAAACTCATCTGTTCACTCTGTTCAGTGTAAACTCATCTGTTCAGTCTGTTCAGTGTAAACTCATCTGTTCAGTCTGTTCAGTGTAAACTCATCTGTTCACTCTGTTCAGTGTAAACTCATCTATTCAGTCTGTTCCCAGTGTAAACTCATGTGTTCACTCTGTTCAGTGTAAACTCATCTGTTCAGTGTGTTCAGTGTAAACTCATCTGTTCACTCTGTTCAGTGTAAACTCATCTGTTCAGTCTGTTCAGTGTAAACTCATCTGTTCACTCTGTTCAGTGTAAACTCATCTGTTCAGTCTGTTCCCAGTGTAAACTCATGTGTTCACTCTGTTCAGTGTAAACTCATCTGTTCAGTGTGTTCAGTGTAAACTCATGTGTTCACTCTGTTCAGTGTAAACTCATCTGTTCAGTGTGTTCAGTGTAAACTCATCTGTTCACTCTTTTCAGTGTAAACTCATCTGTTCAGTCTGTTCCCAGTGTAACTCATGTGTTCACTCTGTTCAGTGTAAACTCATCTGTTCAGTGTGTTCAGTGTAAACTCATCTGTTCACTCTGTTCAGTGTAAACTCATCTGTTCAGTCTGTTCAGTGTAAACTCATCTGTTCACTCTGTTCAGTGTAAACTCATCTGTTCAGTCTGTTCAGTGTAAACTCATCTGTTCAGTCTGTTCAGTGTAAACTCATCTTTTCAGTCTGTTCAGTGTAAACTCATCTGTTCAGTCTGTTCAGTGTAAACTCATCTGTTCAGTCTGTTCAGTGTAAACTCATCTGTTCACTCTGTTCAGTGTAAACTCATCTGTTCAGTCTGTTCCCAGTGTAAACTCATGTGTTCACTCTGTTCAGTGTAAACTCATCTGTTCAGTGTGTTCAGTGTAAACTCATCTGTTCACTCTGTTCAGTGTAAACTCATCTGTTCAGTCCAGTGTAAACTCATCTGTTCACTCTGTTCAGTGTAAACTCATCTGTTCAGTCCAGTGTAAACTCATCTGTTCACTCTGTTCAGTGTAAACTCATCTGTTCAGTCTGTTCAGTGTAAACTCATCTGTTCACTCTGTTCAGTGTAAACTCATCTGTTCAGTCTGTTCAGTGTAAACTCATCTGTTCAGTCTGTTCAGTGTAAACTCATCTGTTCAGTCTGTTCAGTGTAAACTCATCTGTTCACTCTGTTCAGTGTAAACTCATCTGTTCAGTCTGTTCAGTGTAAACTCATCTGTTCACTCTGTTCAGTGTAAACTCATCTGTTCAGTCTGCTGTTCCCAGTGTAAACTCATCTGTTCAATCTGTTCAGTGTAAACTCATCTGTTCACTCTGTTCAGTGTAAACTCATCTGTTCAGTCTGTTCAGTGTAAACTCATCTGTTCAGTCTGTTCAGTGTAAACTCATCTGTTCACTCTGTTCAGTGTAAACTCATCTGTTCAGTCTGTTCCCAGTGTAAACTCATGTGTTCACTCTGTTCAGTGTAAACTCATCTGTTCAGTGTGTTCAGTGTAAACTCATCTGTTCACTCTGTTCAGTGTAAACTCATCTGTTCAGTCCAGTGTAAACTCTTCCTTTCTTCCTCGAGTCGAGCTGGTTCTACATAGTGGAAACATGGCAAAAATGTGTTCCACACTCCTGTTCTGCAGACAGTTTACAGTACCACACTCCTTTCTTCAGTCCAGTCCTGTTCCAGTCCTGCTCCATGGGTCTGGTACCACAGTGTGTTCCACACTCCTGTTCTGCAGACACAGGGGGTGGAAGGAGTTCACAAACGTTGGGACACCTGCAGGAATTGAACCACTAACTTTCCAGGCTTGATCAACCTCCATTGCTGAAGAACTGCCTTCAGTTGCTCACTCATTTCTTGTTCTCCTTTTTGTATAATTATGAAATGTACATTATTTTTCAGTTTGGTTTAACCTTAACTTTTTTTTTTTTTCCTCTGTCAGTTCACTCTGACCTTTGGACCATTTACAGCTGTTCATTAAACTGGAACTGATGGAATTTACAGACAAAACTGGAACAAACTGGGCTGGTCTAAAACTTTGGACCAGTAGTGTATATATCTAATCCAGAGGTTGGACATGTGTTGTGTGTGTGAACTGGTGTAAATATTGTGTGTTTGTTTCTTGTTTCTGCTTTCAGTCGTGTTCTTTCGTTTGTGCGTCTTGTTTCTTTCGTTGGTGTTGTTCAACAGTTTGCACGGCAGACACTTGGGACACAATATCCTCTTGTTTGTTGAGCGTCTCTGTAGTTGCGTCACCAGCGCTAAAAATACCGCCCCCCCCCCCCTCCCTCTACTCAGCTCACATTGTAGATCTGTACACTTTAGCGTCAGATGGACGGGGGAGGGGGAGGGGGAGGAGCAAAGGGAGGGAGGAACTCTAATCCAGGGTGTTTTACTGACTTCAGCGGCTGCCAGTGATGTCACTGTGATGTCAATGCCTGGAAGTGTAATCGCACTGACGAGTGGACGAGTGAGCACTCTGATGCACAGAGGAGAACGAGAGAAGAAGAAGAAATAAAAGAAGAAGAAATAAAAGAAATACAAGAAGAAGAAATAGAAGAAATAGAACAAGAAGGAGAAGGAGAAATAGAAGAAATAGAACCTGGAAGTGTAATCACACTGCTGAGTGGACGAGTGAGCACTGATGAACAGGCAGTGGAGAGAGAGAGGAGAGGAGGAGAAGAAGGAGGAATAAAAGAAGAAGAAGAAATTGAAGAAATAGAAGCAGACCTGGTTGGAGTTCAGCAGTGACTCCTGGGGGGGCCAGTGTTTTGGTGTTTTCGTCAGTTACTCCTGGGGGGCCAGTGTTTTGGTGCTGAGGCGTTTGTGTGCCGTGGGTCTGGATTATTGGAAACAGGACATGGCTGTGACCGGGATGAAACTGAGTCAGGTACACAAGAACTCTGACTCACACATTAGTGTCATTAGTGTTATTAGGATTATTAGTAGTAGTAGTAGCATTACTATTATTAGTGTCATTAGTATCATTATTAGTGGTAGTAGTATTATTGATGTTGTTGTTATTGTTGTTGTGTCTTTTAAATCCACTTTATTCTCAGTAATTATTACTATTATTATTATTATTATTATTATTATTATTAGTCCAGACTGGCAGGTTTTGTGTGCCTGTTTAAACTCTGTTCTATCACAGATACTACATGGACTGATTTCTCCATTAATGAGCTTTTGAACATAAGTAATAGTTTTGAATAATTAAATCCTTATATTGATCATTTAATGTTATTTATTTAAAGTGTGTTTTCCACCTCATTAGACTGGTTTGTTTTTCTGAAACACTTGAGCTTTATTTCAAGTACAATTCTATTTACATTTGAAGTTGATCTTTATCCAAATGTTAGTGACTGTGGGACAATTCCAGTTCAAGTCTGGTCTGGAAATGATTTTTTTTTTTTTTTTTTTTTTTTTTTAATGAATAGAGTTGGTGTTGAATGTGTGTGAGTTTGTGCAGATTCCATCCATTCATCAGGTTCAAACAGACCCTTAAAAACCCCTGAACCCAGAACCAGAACCAGAACAGAACCAGAACAGAACTAGAACTAGAACAGAACCAGAACAGAACCAGAACAGAACTAGAACAGAACTAGAACCAGAACAGAACCAGAACAGAACCAGAACAGAACTAGAACTAGAACAGAACCAGAACAGAACCAGAACAGAACCAGAACAGAACTAGAACCAGAACAGAACCAGAACAGAACTAGAACAGAAGCCGGTTCCTTTAGTGGGTGCAGATCCTTCCAGTCCTTCAGTTACTACAGCAGTTGTCAGGCAGAACGAGAGTGTGGGAGGGAAGGAGGGGGGAGGGGGAGAGGGGGATGGACAGGGTGGGAGGAGTCTGAGAAGTAATGGGGTGGGTGGTGGTGTGAGGGGGATGAGATAGTCGCTGCTTTGACGTCACTAGAGTTTCCTGGAACACGAGCCAGAAAGAACGAAGACGCACACACTGACGTCAGCACACACACAATTACACACAAATACACACACAAACCCAATACACCAACAAACCCAATACACACACTATGTGTGTGTATTGGGTTTGTGTGTGTGTGTGTGTGTGTGTGTTTAATGTGTTTCAGTAAAGTTGGGGGGTAAACTTCTCAGGAAAAAAGTGAAGACGACAAACTGAAGTGCTGACAGACATGAGTGTGTTAGGGTTTGAACGGTAGAATCAAAAATCCATCAGTGACAGATTTAACCCAGATTTAACCCACATTCAACCCAGATTTAACCCAGATTTAACACACATTCAACCCAGATTTAACCTATATTTAACCCAGATTTAACCCACATTCAACCCAGATTTAACCCAGATTTAACCCACATTCAACCCAGATTTGACCCACATTTAACCCACATTCAACCCAGATTTAACCCACATTCAACCCACATTTAACCCAGATTTGACCCACATTTAACCCACATTCAACCCATATTTAACCCAGATTTAACCCACATTCAACCCACATTTAACCCAGATTTAACCCACATTCAACCCAGATTTAACCCAGTTTTAACCCACATTCAACCCAGATTTAACCCACATTCAACCCAGATTTAATCTAGATTTAACCCACATTTAACCCACATTCAACCCAGATTTAACCTAGATTTAACCCACATTCAACCCAGATTTAACCTAGATTTAACCCAGATTTAACCCACATTCAACCCAGATTTAACTCAGATTTAACCCACATTCAACCCAGATTTAACCTAGATTTAACCCACATTTAACCCAGTTTTAACCCACATTTAACCCACATTCAACCCAGATTTAACCCACATTCAACCCAGATTTAACCCACATTTAACCCACATTCGACCCAGATTTAACCCAGATTTAACCCACATTCAACCAAGATTTAGCCTAGATTTAACCCACATTTAACCCACATTCAAAACAGATTTAATCTAGATTTAACCCAGATTTAACCCACATTCAACCCAGATTTAACCCACATTCAACCCAGATTTAACCTAGATTTAACCCACATTTAACCCACATTCAACCCACATTTAACCTAGATTTAACCCAGATTTAACCCACATTCAACCCAGATTTAACCCACATTCAACCCAGATTTAACCTAGATTTAACCCACATTTAACCCACATTCAACCCAGATTTAACCTAGATTTAACCCACATTTAACCCACATTCAACCCAGATAACCTAGCTTTAACCCAGATTTAACCCACATTCAACCCAGATTTAACCTAGATTTAACCCACATTTAACCCAGATTTAACCCAGATATAACCCAGATTTGAAGGTGTCGTATTTAGGACTGTGGTCCAAACTGGTTCTGCAGTCACATTCAAATACTGTAGAGGTGGGATCCTCTGCTCCCAGGACAAACGTCCTGTTTTATTCTATATAATATATAAGTCTAATATAGAACAGAATAGGACAAACGTCCTGTTTTATTTTATATAATATATAAGTCTAATATAGAACAGAACAGGACAAACGTCCTGTTTTATTCTGTATAATATATAAGTCTAATATAGAACAGAACAGGACAAACGTCCTGTTTTATTCTATATAATATATAAGTCTAATATAGAACAGAACAGGACAAACGTCCTGATTATTCTGTATAATATATAAGTCTAATATAGAACAGAACAGGACAAACGTCCTGTTTTATTCTATATAATATATAAGTCTAATATAGAACAGAACAGGACAAACGTCCTGTTTTATTCTGTATAATATATAAGTCTAATATAGAACAGAACAGGACAAACGTCCTGTTTTATTCTATATAATATATAAGTCTAATATAGAACAGAATAGGACAAACGTCCTGTTTTATTTTATATAATATATAAGTCTAATATAGAACAGAACAGGACAAACGTCCTGTTTTATTCTATATAATATATAAGTCTAATATAGAACAGAACAGGACAAACGTCCTGTTTTATTCTATATAATATATAAGTCTAATATAGAACAGAATAGGACAAACGTCCTGTTTTATTTTATATAATATATAAGTCTAATATAGAACAGAACAGGACAAACGTCCTGTTTTATTCTGTATAATATATAAGTCTAATATAGAACAGAACAGGACAAACGTCCTGTTTTATTCTGTATAATATATAAGTCTAATATAGAACAGAACAGGACAAACGTCCTGAACACTCAGATGAAAGTTTACACGATTCAGGAGACAGAGAAATGAGCCTGAAGTGAAACTTTTACTTCCACAAAGTACATGTGCCACAGACCACTACCATACTCCCCCAGTAATATTATAAGAAACCGGCCGAACCGCGGACACGCTCCCCTTTTGGATTCCACACCTCTACATGCACAGGTCACTTCCACAGACAACACTGAACTACAAGGAGCTACCATGGACAGAGACAAGTCCTACACCAGTACCAGGTGTGTTCACCAGGGTCAGGAGAACAACACCGCTGGTCTGGGACCAGGTGCAGATGGCGATCTTGGACCGGGTGCACAGACCGCCGGTCTGAGACCGGGTACATAGACTGCCGGTCTTGGACCAGGTGCAGACGGTCTGGGACCGGGTGCAGACGGTCTGGGACCGGGTGCAGACAGTGGTCCCAGCTCTCAGTGGTTCTTACGGTGGTCAGTCTAAGGCAGAGCCGGTGTCGGTCTTCTAATTCTTCTCTTTCAGTCGTCTGTTTCTCATTCTTCTTCTCTTTCAGTCGTCTGTTTCTCATTCTTCTCCTCCAGATCCTTGTTAGTTTCTCTCTCTGTCTCTTTGTCGTATTTGGAATAATCCCTTTAGTCCTTCTGGGTTTCTTCAGCTCACACATTTGTGCTCATAAATGTTCAGCTGCAGCTCAGTGGAACTGCCAACCTGGATGAACAAAGGTACTGCCTCTGTGATTGGAGGACAGGTGATGGGCGGAGCCTCAGACCAAAACACACAGTGACATCATAATCATCATTTGGGGGCTGACACTGAGCTTTAAATGTGAATGTTCTGTGTGGAATACTACTGTCACTGAGATCAGGACTGAAATGAACAGGATTCATTCATGTCTGTGACAGTTTTAGAATGACTGAGAACAGAATTCACACAGACTGCACCTTTAATGTCTGAGCCACAGACTGCACCTTTAACCCAGATTTAACCCAGATTTAACTCATATATCATGTGAATGTGACAGGTGTTGGTCTTGACACTGGCTGATTGTTCTGTTCTTGTTTTAAAGTCTTATCTGTTCTAAGTAAAGAGGGTCTGAAGGGTCTGAGGGGTCTGAAGGGTCTGAGGAGTCTGAGGGGTCTTAAGGGTCTGAGGGGTCTGAGGGGTCTGAGGGGTCTAAGGGGTCTGAGGGGTCTGAGGGTCTGAGGGGTCATAGGGGTCTGAGGGGTCTAAGGGGTCTAAGGGGTCTGAAGGGTCTGAGGGATCTGAGAGGTCTGAGGGGTCTCAGGGTCTAAGGGGTCTGAGGAGTCAAAGGGGTCATAGGGGTCTGATGGTGTGCTGTGGTCCTACAGCTGCTACTGGAGACCTCCCTGCGTACCAGCTGCGTCCCCCCACCTCAGGACTGGCCCAGAGCGTCGTCATGGCGACGTCCCCAGGCTCCATCCAGAGTCCATCAGGACAACACGCAGAGGAGATGACCCGCAAGAGGGAGGTCCGACTGATGAAGAACCGGTAAGACTGGGACCAGACACCAGGACCAGGGTCAGACAGTAGACCTGGAGGACCAGGGCTGGACAGTAGACCTGGAGGACCAGGGCTGGACAGTAGACCTGGAGGACCACTTTAAATTGCCGTGTTATCTGTACGCTTTATAAGCTTTCAGCGTGTATATTTACACCACGTAAAATAACACACCATTAGCGCGATTAGCGGCTAGCACGATTAGCGGTTAGGGTTAGGTTTACGGTTAGGTTTAGGGTTAGCGATTAGTGCAATTAGCAGCTTACGTGATTAGCAGTTGTGATTAGCAATTAGCACGACAGTGGCTAGGGTTAACAATTAGCACAGTTGGTGGCTAGCGCATTGACACACCATCAAATGGCATTAAATAACAGGTGAAAGTATGAAAATGCGTACGTATACCACGCAATAAACTGGCGTCACGTACAACACGATTTCATGATATCAGTCAAACTAAGTGTTGATTGTTGATTGACAGAAGAAGGCTCCAGATGATCGGCAGATGTCAGGTTTGACAGGTTCATAGCCTGTGTGGGTGTGGTCAGGTGTCCTGTGTGGGTGTGGTTCATTGCCTTTGTGGGTGTGGTCTGTGTCCTGTGTGGGTGTGGTCTGTCTGTGGGTGTGGTCTCATCCATGTGTTCCTCGTCTTTCAGGGAGGCGGCTCGTGAGTGTCGCAGGAAAAAGAAGGAGTACGTCAAATGTCTGGAAAACCGCGTGGCCGTGTTGGAAAACCAGAACAAGACTCTGATCGAAGAGCTGAAGGCGCTGAAGGACATTTACTGTCACAAAGCAGAGTAGGAGGGGCAACGTCCTGTGGACACGCCCACTCCAACCAAAACATCCAAACTAAAGCTAAAGTCCAAAAGACTCTGGAACTAAAACTGAAAAAACAAAAACAAAAAACAGACAAAAAAGACCCGCCCACCAGAACAGGTTCACCACACCTTCTGTCACGAACCAGCAAAGACCCGCCCACCCGAACAGGTTCACCACACCTCCTGTCACGAACCAACAAAGACCCGCCCACCAGAACAGGTTCACCACACCTCCTGTCATGAACCAGCAAAGACCCGCCCACCAGAACAGGTTCACCACACCTCCTGTCACGAACCAGCAAAGACCCGCCCACCAGAACAGGTTCACCACACCTCCTGTCACGAACCAGCAAAGACCCGCCCACCAGAAGAGGAAGTGGTGGAGGAAGTCCAGCTGCTTCCTGCTCATGTCGCTCCTGAACCCACGGCAGGTGGGCGGGCTCTTTTCTACCAGCCAGTTCCTCTGAGGCCACAAAAGGAAAAAGTCCAGTTCTTTTTGCTCTTTGTGACATAAATGCTCCTTTAGCCTTTATAGAGGGACATGATGGGACTGAGGAGCAGGTCAGTCCAAATAAATAAATGTGTATTTTTTCATGGTTTGGATCAAGTCAAAGCACAGCAGGACCCACAGTGTCACATATCTAACACCTTTCTATTCCAGAACCATCTGAGGCTTTTAAACCCGTTCTGTACAGATTCTCCAACTGCTTTGATCAGAATGTGTTTGTTGTGTTCTGAACCTTTTGTAAATAGATGTAGAATTCTTTTGTGCTTTGCTGTCACGCAGGCGTCATTTTTGCTGTTTTGGTGACACTTTGCGCTCAGCTCAGTGGGACAGTAGTTTGATCGTTAACCCTTTCATGCATGAATTATTAGAACCTTTGTCGAGGTCTTTGCTTGGGTGTTTTTATTCCTCATTAGACAAGAAGAAACAATGCAATTGAGTTTTGTTTTTTTTTCATGGATTTACAAAAATGTCCATTTGGCTACACCATACACTTTATTCTTGAAGCATAAAAACATATATTTAAAACCCAATATCAGAAAGTGATATGAAAACAATTAAATAATAAAAACATTTTTAATGCAGCTAATCTGATGTTTTCTTACATTTTAACATTTACTCTAATACTAGTTAGGACTCACTTGATGGACTGATTTGATTGATTGATGTATTTATTTTGAATGTGAATGTCAAAACAGAAGAAAAATAATTAAACAAAACACTTAAACATAAGACATATAATGCATATTCGAAAAGGAATGAGAAGAAGCATAACTTATAAATCCCACCCCTTCTCCTTAAATAATTAACCCTTTCATGCATTAATTATGAAAAAAGGTATCTCGATTTTTTTTTTTTAATTATTGATTTTATTACTCAACATTAGGCTAAAATTGAAATGCATTTTGAATTTTTAAAAACAATGGTTTTCTTAAGAAGATATTTAATCTCCTGAGACCAAGGAAAGTACAAATTTTGGCTTTTTTAAAATTATTAAATAATTAGCAGTATTGGAAACATCATGATGCACCAGTTTTTTCAGATGCATTTTTTTTTTTTTTTTTAAACATTTTTATGGAATATGCTTTGTTGTGGACAGTTTCTTTTTTAAAATATATATAAAGCTGTGAAACTCTAAAACCCATAGCTGGGCCTGAGGACATTAACTTTATGAAATCACAGAGCAGTAAAAATTCTAAAACTAAGATGATCCTTTTGTTCATTGTATTGTTTAGGGTCTATAGACACTGTCCCCATGTGGTTTGGAGAATATGGCCTTTAAAACCCTTTGGAAAGTGAGCTTCAACGATGTGTCCACAAATGTGGACGTCATGCATGAAAGGGTTAATAACAGTAATAATCCTCCCAGTTCATGGAGATAATATGCAAAAAAAAAAAGAAAAACTTTTTGTGTTTTAAAAAAAATGTTAATTACAGTCTAACGATTAACAATTAATTTACACTCAAACCTGTTGGTGCAGATCCGGTTTATCAAGAACAGCTAAGTTACAGTAATGGTCTGAATGTCAGTGTATTATTATGGGATGGTGCATAAGTGTCCACTGTGTCGGCTGAATATGAATATACAAGAGAACAGCTGTAGAAGAACTGTCCAATGGAGTGACCACTGGAGTGACCACTGAGCATGAAAGGGTTAAATGGATGGATTCACTCAGACCACTTTAGTTCCTGCTACACTTTTGAATTTGGGCCTAAAATGTCCAAGAAGTAGAAACTGTCAAACCTGCAGTTCCTTCAATGCCCACTAGAGCACAGGTGTCAAACATGTGGCCCGGGGACCAAATCTGGTCCGCCAAAGGGTCCAGTCTGGCCCCTTGACTGAATTTGTGAAATGCAAAAATTACACTGAAGATATTAATCATTTTACAGACCCATTTAATCTCAAGTGGGTCGGATCAGTCAAATACTATCACAATAACCTATAAATGATCACAACTCCACATTTTTGTCTTTGTAAATGTAAACATTTTCATGTAATTTGACTATTTACACTAAAACAAACGAACATTTCACAAAAACACGAATAACCTCAACAAATATGAAGATTTTAAAATGTCTGAAGTGTAGTTTAACAATATTCTGCCTGTTATTAAATCTTTTGTGTATTTGTTGATCCACTGTGATCTGTACATTGTAATTTACACGTTTAAATGATAAACTGAGACAGAATATTCTTAAAATTGAACTTAATTTTCTAAAGAAATTTCAGTTTGTTCATGTTTTTCACATAGTTTTAAAGGACAGTTGGTAGATGTAAACATTTTCATCGCATAATTTTACTTTTTTCACTCTAAAGCATAGAGGAAAGTTTGGAATTGACATTATTTCTACATTATTCTTTTATTATTTCACTGGTACGGCCCACTGCAGATCAAATTTGGCTGAATGTGGAACTGAACTAAAATGAGTTGGACAGAACTGACCTACAGTCCAACTCCTGTACGTTTGGAAACGACGTGAAGGTTCGTTAGCATCAGGTGGTAAAACTGATCACACTGACGTTGGTTCATGAATAATGGACTAGCATTAATTAGTGTTTATACATTATTATATGGTATTTATGCGTTTTGTGAAGTGGTGTTAAAATTCTAAAATACATCTGTGTTAAAACAGTTTAAAGGAACACAGGTCACTGTAGCATTAGCATTAGCCTGAATGTGGTTATTTCTGTCCCTAAAAACAGCTGCTTTGAATCTCAAAGTCCAGACCAGGGGTTGACCTGACAGGGGGTGTGTCCCCTTTACAGTGGGCGTGTCCTCTTGTCAGTGGGTGTGTCCTCTTTTCATACACATTAATGAAACAAATGACCATTTTGAATCCAAATCTTTCTTTTTTATTTGCCCACTTTCCAGATCCATCTGTTTCCCTGGTTACCGTCTAAACCGGTCTACAGGTCTAGTCCTGTTAATTACATGACATTAATTAATGGTTCAGTCCCAGTGTGAGCCCATTATTCCCATGTTCCTGCTGAGCTGGGATGTCCAGTGTCACTGTTGTTTTTTAAAGGGGGAGACGCCAATTCTGTTCTCCACTCTTTCTTTCTTTCTTTCTTTCTTTTATTGTATTGTACTGATGTGTCAGTTTGTGTTGATGTTTCTGGTGATATTCTAATAAATGCTTGTTTATGTTGATGTACATGTTGAGTTTGTTCCTCTGGATAAACTTGACTGATCTGACGGACAGCTAATGAAGGCCCGCCTTCATATGAGAGGGCCCGCCTTCATATGATAGAGCCCGCCTTCATATGAGAGGGCCTGCCTTCACGTGAGAGGGCCCGCCTTCATATGATAGAGCCCGCCTTCATATGAGGGGGCCCGCCATCATGTGACAGGGCCCACCCTCACATGAGAGGGTCTACCTTCATATGAGAGGGCCCGCCTTCACATGATAGAGCCCGCTTTCATATGAGAGGGCCCGCCTTCACATGAGAGGGCCCGCCTTCACATGATAGAGCCCGCCTTCACATGAGAGGGCCCGCCTTCACATGATAGAGCCCGCCTTCATATGAGAGGGCCTGCCTTCACGTGAGAGGGCCCGCCTTCATATGATAGAGCCCGCCTTCATATGAGAGGGCCCGCCTTCACATGAGAGGGCCCGCCATCATGTGACAGGGCCCACCCTCACATGAGAGGGTCTACCTTCATATGAGAGGGCCCGCCTTCACATGATAGAGCCCGCTTTCATATGAGAGGGCCCGCCTTCACATGAGAGGGCCCGCCTTCACATGATAGAGCCCGCCTTCATATGAGAGGGCCTGCCTTCACGTGAGAGGGCCCGCCTTCATATGATAGAGCCCGCCTTCATATGAGAGGGCCCGCCATCATGTGACAGGGCCCACCCTCACATGAGAGGGTCTACCTTCATATGAGAGGGCCCGCCTTCACATGATAGAGCCCGCTTTCATATGAGAGGGCCCGCCTTCACATGAGAGGGCCCGCCTTCACATGATAGAGCCTGCCTTCATATGAGAGGGCCCGCCTTCATGTGAGAGGGCCCGCCTTCACATGAGAGGGCCCGCCTTCACATGAGACGGCACGCCTTCATTTGAGAGGGCCCGCCTTCACATGAGAGGGCCCGCCTTCACATGATAGAGCCCGCCTTCATATGAGAGGGCCCGCCTTCATGTGAGAGGGCCCACCTTCACATGAGACGGCACACCTTCATTTGAGAGGGCCCGCCTTCACATGAGAGGGCCCGCCTTCACATGATAGAGCCCGCCTTCATATGAGAGGGCCCGCCTTCATGTGAGAGGGCCCACCTTCACATGAGACGGCACGCCTTCATTTGAGAGGGCCCACCTTCACATGAAAGGGCCTGCCTTCATATGAGAGGGCCCGCCTTCACGTGAGAGGGCCCGCCTTCACATGAGAGGGCCCGCCTTCATATGAGAGGTCCCACTTTCATGTGAGAGGGCCCGCCCTCACATGAGAGGGTCCGCCTTCATATGAGAGGGCCCGCCTTCACATGAGACGGCACACCTTCATTTGAGAGGGCCTGCCGCCCTGTGGTTGCACACACACATTACACTGCACTACGGCCAATACATGCAGTAAATGCACCAGTACATGCACCAGTACATGCAGTATGTGCAGTACGAGGGCTGTTCAATAAGTTCATGGCCTCACCCAGAACAGAACAACACAGTCTGATAATTTGTGAAAATATCAAGATAAATAAAAATTTGTGAAAATATCAAGCTCTACTCATGCATACAATTTAATGAGTCATTACCGATTTGACACGGACCAATGCATTTGATTTTTACTCAGTATTTCTGGGTGAGGCCATGAACTTATTGAACAGCCCTCGTACATCGTACAGAGGTCCGATCGAACCCTTTTCTAGTCGTCTTCTGGTCCCCACTCTACCTGGAAACATGGAGACTAAAGTTGGGAGAAAGCAGCAGAGTCCTGTCTGGGATTTATTTGAATACAACGACAGAGAAGAAGAGAAAAGAGACCACTGAACTACAACTGAACTACAACTGAACTAAACTACAACTAAAACTACAACTAAACTAAAACTAAACTACAACTAAAACTACAACTAAACTAAAACTAAACTAAACTACAACTGAACTAAAACTAAACTAAACTAAACTACAACTAACCTAAACTACAACTAAACTAAAACTAAACTACAACTGAACTAAAACTAAACTAAACTAAACTAAACTACAACTAAACTAAAACTAAACTACAACTAAACTAAAACTACAACTAAACTAAACTACAACTAAACTACAACTAAACTAAACTACAACTGAACTAAAACTAAACTAAACTACAACTAAACTAAAACTAAACTAAACTACAACTAAACAACAACTAAACTACAACTAAACTAAAACTAAACTACAACTAAACTAAACTACAACTAAACTAAAACTAAACTACAACTAAACTAAACTACAGCTGAACTAAAACTAAACTAAACTACAACTAAACTAAAACTAAACTACAACTAAACTAAACTAAAACTAAACTACAACTAAAGTAAAACTAAGCATTTACAAAAAATTCAGACTAATAAAAACTATCAAACCTGCTCTAAAAATGAATTAAAATGAACTGAATTAGAGAAAAAAAGTCAAAACTAAATAAATCTAAACTAGAATGAAAAATCCCAAACTATTAGAACCTTGGTCTACACCGCCCTCTAGTAGTCAAATTGAATAAGTACAACCAGCAGAGGACAGGGAGGACCAACACCAGCACTGACTGTGGACAGTCCACAGTCCTCTGTTCAGATCACAGTCCATTTTCCATGTCATTTTTAAATCCAGGTCCCAGAGTCTGGAGGAAGAGCTCAGAGGAACAGAACCCATGCTGAAGTCCAGTGGAAGGTTCCACAGTCAGAGGTGGTTCCATGACCCTGGTGTTACTGAGACTGATGGGCCCCAGAAAACTGAGCTGAACCCACAGCTGTTTGTGTCAGACTGCAGCGGAAGCTCATCTGCCCCTAAAATGACTCCCATTAAATGCTCAAATCTGTTCAGTTGTTTTCATTTCATTGACTCCAAATGTGTTGGAACACGTTCATCTCTCAGACCAGTTGGTTCAGAATCAGTCTGATCCCAGATCAGTGGACTGGATGTTGTTCACTTCTCCTCCATTCCCGTGTCTGTGTTTGTTCATTCCATCTCTGCTCAGTGCATTTGTCGTAGACGCTCAGCGTCCATGCACTTCAATGGGACTGAGTGGAACTGCTGGAAAAACCACTACAGACTGGACCAGCACTGGACACATCACACCTGTTGTCCTGCCCCCGGACGCTCGGCGTCTCTGGGGTGAACGGAGCTGTGGGCGGAGCTTGGCGCCGAGCTTCCACGTGCTGATCGGAGGATGGGTCCGAAGGCTGAATGCGGTTTGATTGACAGCTGTTTTCAGATGTGCTCCTTCACTGACACAGTTCAGTTTAATACCGTCACACATTCTGCTGTGGAATCACACAAACCAAATGAACTGTTCATTTACTGACCTGGAAGAAAACACAACCACTGGACTAACTGGTATACTGGACTGAAGGGACACGTTTTCTGTTTCAGTTCCAGAATTGAATCATTTCTTGTTCAGTTTCAGATGGTTCTGTAGACAGTTCAATCAGTCAGACTGTTGGACAGGTCAGACTGAACTAACAATCCAGTCCTGGAAAGGACGCCGACTGTGAACGATAAAGAAACTGAGCATTTACTGAAAAAGGAATGGAGGGAGGAATTTATGTTTAAAGAACTGGACCATTTTTTTTAATGTAAGCGACAGTGAGCTTCCCCGGTCTGAAAGACCAGCAGACGACACTGTGTGAACCCCAGAGAGGATCTATGGAGGCAGATCAGAACCAGCAGATCCACCAATGACAGATGAGCTGAAGGACACGATCACACCGACCTGGGCTAACATTCCACCTGAGCAGGTCCACAGGGTCAGGGTCAGGGTTAGTCCCAGTCTGAACCCTAATCCAAGGACTGAGTTCAGACAAATGAACCGACTGAACACAACACTGAAATTTAGGTGAAAAACATCCTGTTTTTATGGAGTTTATCCAATATTCTAATTTTCTGAGACACTGAATTTTGAGTTTCCATTCTCTGTAAAACATAAACATTTACAGAAATAAAGGCTGAAATATTTCACTGTCTGATGAGTCTGTTTAATATATGAGTTTGAATTTATGAAGAGAAGAACAAAAATATAGAAGTGTGTCAGGACCTGGATCTGTCTATGGTCCTCCTCCTCCTCCTCCTCCTCCTCCTCCGTTTGGAACACCTCCTTGAACCGTTCACCTACTTTCTGTCGGTCCACTTCAGCCCCAGTTGGAACTCCGCCCCCCCCCCCCGCTCGTCCTCGTGCTCGTGCCGGTATAGGATGGCTACAGGTGACACGCGGCTCCGGTGCGCGCCCCTGGGGTTCCGCCGGCGGCAGTGACACGTGCATAGTTCATCCTCCGGGACAGTACGCGGACTCACGGGATCCATGGACGCACCGTACGCGCGCTGCTGATCTGTGATGACCGGTCCGGTCCGGTTCTGACGGTGGTTTCCGGTGTTGTTTGCTCCTAAAGGAGTGCTTTTTCCCGGTCCTCCTCCGGGGCAGGATGGGGAGCACCACCTCCTGCTGCGCGTCCACAAGCCCCAAAGTGCGCAGGAACGCGCACTCCAGACTGGACCGGTACCAGCTGGAGCCGGACCTGAACCGCGACGAGACGGGATGTAGCCTCCAGCACATCAGCGACCGGGAGAACGGAGACGGTAAGACCAAGAAGAACCACCGAGGAGGTAGGGTCAGTGTGTGGGTGACGGTGCGCATGCGCACAGGTGTTCATTTGCCCCGCAGTCACTCATGTAAACATAATCACATTTATGAAAGGATGGATCTGTGTTCATTTAGAATTTAGTGAAGAAGTAGTTTGAGGCTCATGTTCAGTTCAACACTTTTATAAGTTTGAAGACAGAAACAGACATGTTTTTTTTTTCACTCAGTGCATGTACAGGTCAGTAGTGTTCATACTGGTGTGAGTCCTAAAGCTGCTGTGGTTCAGCCTCTGATGGTGACTGCTGTCACTGTCAGAGCTGTCATATGTCATCTGTCATATATCACCTGTCATCTGTCACATGTCATCTGTCACATGTCATCTGTCACATGTCTCCTGTCACCTGTCACATGTCACATATCATCTGTCACCTGTCATATGTCATCTGTCACCTGTCATCTGTCACATGTCACCTGTCATCTGTCATATGTCATCTGTCACATATCACCTGTCATATGTCACCTGTCATATGTCATCTGTCACCTATCATCTGTCACATATCACCTGTCATATGTCACCTGTCATATGTCATCTGTCACCTATCATCTGTCACCTGTCATCTGTCATATGTCATCTGTCATATGTCATATGTCACCTGTCATCTGTCAGCTGTCATCTGTCAGCTGTCATATGTCACCTGTCATATGTCACCTGTCATCTGTCATCTGTCACATGTTACCTGTCACATGTCATTGGTATCGGCTGCTGGTCTGGTATTTTTTAGAAGATCGGATCAGATTTAATCATGACATCGAGCCCATCTGGACCTGGTTTGGGGGGCGGGGGGCATTAACACACATCCTGCCTCCTCAAATTAGAGTTTCCAAAGGGAGTTGAGAGGGACATGAGCAACAACAGCAACAACTGGAAACAAAACAAAAGGTACAAAAAACTAGGAAATTACCATATGTGAAAAGTTCAGGTTTCTAGACCAGCTGGTCCAGGACCACACTAACCCCAACCCTGTAGTTGGTTCTTTATGTCAGGGCAGTTGGACACACACGCTAGCTAATATGCTGTCTGATATGCTAGCTGATATGATAGCTGACATGCTAGCTGATATGCTAGCTGATATGATAGCTGATATGATAGCTGACATGCTAGCTGATATGCTAGCTGATATGATAGCTGACATGCTAGCTGATATGATAGCTGACATGCTAGCTGATATGATAGCTGATATGCTAGCTGATATGCTAGCTGATATGATAGCTGATATGATAGCTGACATGCTAGCTGATATGCTAACTGATATGATAGCTGATATGCTAGCTGACATGCTAGCTGATATGCTAGCTGATAGCTTAGCCCTCCTCCTGTCTCCTGTTTCAGTGCAGATGCCGTCCACCAGTCTTGGTTAAAGTTTACTTGAGGCTACGAATATCACATGTCAACACTGGACACTAGCTGCAGTGCACTCTGGGAATCCCAGTGGGTTGGACCAGTTAGTAGGTCAGCTCTGATGTCTCCAAACCATGTTTGTTTTTTCTTTTTAAACAGTCAGTCAGATCATGTGATGAGCATTGAACTGACTAAACCTGGTTTTAGACCAGACCTGATGTCCTGTTGGTGTGTATGTGAAACAGTGGCCTAACCCTAACCCTGACCCTAACCCTAACCCTGACCCTGACCCTGACCCTAACCTTAACAGCTACTTCACTCATATGTGTTCAAATGGACGGTTAGGGTTAGGGTTAGGTAGGCTAAAACCACCAGGTCTAACCCATCTGTGATAAAAGTTTCAGTCAGAGCTCCGACCATGAGACCAAACAGCAGAAGGGAAAAGTGTGTGTGTGTGTGTGTGTCCTGGACACCAGAGCAGCTAATTAACTATTCATTAATGAGCCTGGCATTAGATTTACCCAGAGTGGAGTTGAAGGGGGTTCCAGGACCTGTGGGTTCGTCTGAGTTTATTCAGAGCACAAAGAGCCAGAACAGAACCAGAACCAGAACCCTAACCCTGAACATGTGTCTGTGTTTGTCCTTTTCCACTCAGCACAGTGGAGGACACAGACAGTCTGTCTAATAGTCAGTTTTCACTTTTCATTCATCTGCGTTCCTCGTTTTGTCTGTAGGAGTCTGTTCCACTGGTGTCAGACACTGTTTCAAACACTGAGTCTGAGTGAACGCCAGTGAAAACAGCAGGTAGCAGGGGGAGTGGCCACAGGACAAGCAGCAGGGGGAGTGGCCACAGGACAAACAACAGGGGGAGTGGCCACAGGACAAACAACAGGGGGAGTGGAAGTCCCAGGTTTGACTGAACATTCCAGTGCATTTCCACCAGTAGAAGGATGGAAAAACAGGAGTTACAGGTGGACTGGAACGCAGCACTATTGTTCCAGTATTTAGACCGTTTGAGTGTCAGCTCAGTGAAGACGTGTTGGAATGGTCTGACTGTTCTGAACTCATTCATTCAGACTTCCTGGTTGTTCTTCTGTTCAACTGGACTGGTTTAGCTCTTAAACTGGTCCAGTTGAACTACCAGGAACAATGAGAACCTGCACAGACGTTATTTATCTGTTGGCACATTTTAAAACTCTTCTTCTTCTCTTGTTCTAACATCCATCAACGTCCTTTTTGTGTGTGTGTGTGTGTGTGTGTGTGTGGGGGGGGGGGTCGTGACTATAGTTGTGCAAAAGGGGTTTTCATTACAGTTTTGTGTCATATACCAATTTAACTATGCCCCTAAAAAACATGTCTAACAACAACAAAAACATCATCGAAAAATGAAAGTTATGGTGAAATTGTCATTTTTCCATTAGACAAATTTATATGAACAAGTTTCAGTCACACAGTTTGAGGGTCAGTGGAAAAAGAACTAGCGACACATAAAAAAAAACTTCCAATGCTTCATAGATGTTGTTTCCACTGGTTCTGATAAAGTGAACTGTTACAAACTGTCATGCATTGACGTTTGTGTTCATCCATCCATCCATCCATCCATCCATTATCCTCCGCTTTATCCGGGGCCGGGTCGTGGGGGTAACAGTCTAAGCAGGGATGCCCAGACTTCCCTCTCCCCAGACTCCTCCTCCAGCTCTTCCGGGGGGACCTCGAGGCGTTCCCAGGCCAGCCCACAGACATAGTCTCTCCAGCGTGTCCTGGGTCTTCCCTCAGGTCTCCTCCCGGTGGGACATGCCCGGAACACCTCCCCAGGGAGGCGTCCAGGAGGCATCCGAAACAGATGCCTGAGCCACCTCAGCTGGCCCCCTCTCGATGTGGAGGAGCAGCGGCTCTACTCTACTCTACTCTACTCTACTCTACTCTACTCTACTCCGAGCTCCTCCCTGTGTTGATTCAGTTTAGGGTTTTTGTCTCTTCCTGTTTTATTTTGGTGATGGTGGTCTCCTTCCTGTTTTTGTCTGCACTCTGTCAGTTGTCTTTGCTTTCCCTAATTCCCTCATATCCTTCACCTGGTGTTCCTCCTGTCATTACCCACACCTGTTTGTGATCCCTGCTCTCCTTATATATTCTCCCCTCTCCCTTTTTCTGTTGTCATTTGGTATGGTTACATGACATTTTTAAAATCGGATTTATTTTTCCAGAAGAAATTAATTCGGAACTAAAATATTTTCTCTTCTGTTTACATGGAAATGTTAAACCCAAATAAAGGTTTACATGAGAAACGTTTATTCGGTTCTCGCAGCCCTTCTGTTAGCTTAGCTTAGCATAGCCACTGCATTTCCATGGTCACACATATCCAGTTTTTTAAAGGTGATTTGTCGTCTTTTCTCAGTGATTTTGTGAAATCCGACTCGCTCTAAGTATTTCTTTAGATCTGCGACTTACTGCACTCACACAATCTGTGGACTGTTGTGTTGACGGAAGTTGGAAAATCTTTTTGTTGGAAGGGATGCATGCGCTAAATTAGCTTTGCTTTAGCGTTTTAGCTTTGCATTAGTTTTTATTTCCCAGATTTTCTTCCTGCAGTAAGTCACATGACCATGATCTGAGCCTCAGTTTGTGATCATATTGACCCCAGCGGACTAAAGGAATGATTAGGGAGAACTGAATTTCACAAAATCAGTCATAAAATACTACGGATCACCCATGAAAGCCTGGCTACGTCTGACCATAGGAATGAAGTGATTATGCTAAACTAGGCTAAGCTAAGCTAACGGAAGGGCTGCGAGAACAAGGCAATCGGTGCACTGCAGTGCAAACTGATTTGCCAACTTATCAAACTCATTAGTGCATGACAAATGAATTGATAAAAAACAAGTGGTGAACTATTCCTTCAGGGTTTTCCAGGCTGGTAGATCCCATCAGAATAGCCCACTGGAATGCTTTGGGAAGACTAGACTGCAGTGCAGATTCTTCCACCAGCGCAGAATGTGTGCGTCATCGCCACAGGACAAGACACTGAGCATGTGCAGAATGGAAGGAATAAAGTCCAAACGGAATAAAGGGTTTACATGTCCAAGGAAGAATTTAGTTCGGAATTAAAAGGGGATTAAACCAGTGACTTTATTCAGATTTAAATTTATTCCAAACTATTCTTTTTCAACTGGAATAAGGTATTTACATGGTCATCTTAAATAGGATCTAACGTTTATTTAGATTAAATCAGGAATAAAAGTTGTCATGGAAATGCACGGAGTGTGTCGTTTCTGTTTCCCTGTGAAGACCATCTTGTTCTAAATATCTTGATTCTTGTTCCATGTGTTTTTTTTTTCCAACAGGTTTTTAGTTTTATCTTGAATACGTTGAGCTTCCTCCCTTTGTTTTTGTATTTTTGGGTTCTTGTTGAAATAAAATCTTTTAACCACTGAACCTCGAGTGTCTCGAGCATTTGGGTCCACGTCAGAGTGTCGAGCCTGAACAGAAACCTTTTGATGTTTGGACTGCAACCCTGTGCTGATGAGTGGCCCTTCCATTCTCAGCTCTTCAGCTGTGTGTGTGTGTGTGTGTGTGTGTGTCCGGACAGAGTTGAACCTGCAGTTGAATCCATCCGACCATCCTCAGGCCACTACCCTGTTCCTGAGCAAGTCCCAGACTGAAGGTGAGTGTGTTTGGAGGTGTGTCCAGTGTAATGACCAGTGTGTCTGCTTCATCCACTCAGTGCACCTGAGGTGGACACATGTTACATACAGAACCTTTAACCTTGGTTTGTTTCTCTTCCTGTACAAACACAGTGGAAGGCTCACACCTCTGTCATATACTCCTGACTGTTACTGTGTGTTCTTTTTTATAGAGACAGAAAAACCGCAGAGCCTCTGCAAAAACAATGTAAGTGTGGGATTCTGCTTTTGTTTATAAGGAATGTTGTATAGTTGTACAATTGTATGTTGTATGTTGTACAGTTGTATGTTGTATAGTTGTACAGTTGTATGTTGTATAGTTGTATGTCGGACAGTTGTATGTTGTATAGTTGTACAGTTGTATGTTGTATAGTTGTGTGTTGTATAGTTTGATGTTGTATGTTGTATAGTTGTACAGTTGTATGTTGTATAGTTGTATGTTGTACAGTTGTATGTTGTATAGTTGTACAGTTGTATGTTGTATAGTTGTATGCTGTATAGCTGTACAGTTGTATGTTGTATAGTTGTATGTCGTACAGTTGTATGTTGTATGGTTGTACAGTTGTATAATAATAATAATGATGATGATAATAATAATAACAATAATAACAATAATAATAATAATAAACAACTTTATTTGTATAGCACCTTTCATACAGAAATTGTAGCCCAAAGTGCTTCACCTTGATTGAAAAAAATACAATATTAAAATACATTAAGATTTGATTAGAAATACAATAAAATAAAAATAAATATAAAAACAGCGCACATTAAAATATTTGATTGTGGATAGAATTTTTGAAGTGCAAGAAATAAGGTGAAATTTGAGAGAAATACAATAAAATAAAAATAAAAGCAGCGCACATTAAAATATTTGATTATGCATAGAATTTTTGAAGTGCAAGAAATAATATGAAATTTGAAATACAGTAAAATAAAAAATAAAAACAGAAATACAATAAAATAAAATAAAAATAAAAAAACCGCACATTCCTGGTTCCTGAATTGTGACCCCATTTTTATCTCCTTTCAAAGGCTAATGAGAATAAAAATGTTTTTAATTTGGTTTTAAATATATTCAGTGAACTGGCTTCTCTAATGTCTTTTGGAATTGTATTCCATAACTTTGGTGCATAGTTAGTAAAGGCTGCGTCCCCCATTTTCTTTGTAATATTTCTGGGAGTTGCTAGTAAACCTGCGTTTGATGACCTCAGTGTTCTAGTTTGTACATAATTGATCAGTGAGTTTGCAATGTAACTTGGTCCGGTTCCATTTAGAGCTTTATACGTGAGGAGTAGTATCTGAAAATCAGTTCTGTAGGTTACCGGTAGCCAGTGCAGGGAAACCAACACTGGAGTAATGTGCTCTCTCTTCTTGGTTTTGGTTCATAACCTAGCTGCAGAGTTGTGAATCAGCTGAAGTCTGTCTGTGGTGCTTTTTGGGAGACCTGTAAGGAGTGCATTACAGTAGTCCAGTCTGCTGGAGATAAAAGCATGGACCAGTTTTTCAGCATCCTTTCCATTTATAACCGGCATTACTTTGGCTATGTTTCTGAGGTGGAAGAATGACGTTTTAGTGACTTTCTTTATGTGGGACTTAAAGTTTAAGTCTGAGTCTATAATGACTCCCAGACTTGTCACTTCTGGTTTGATCCAGAAAGTGAGTTTGCCCATCCTACTCATCAGCATTTCCCTTTTTGCTTTTTGGCCAACAAGCAGGATTTCAGTTTTTTCCTCATTCAGTTTCAGAAAGTTCCTGCACATCCACTGATTCATTGCTGTGAGGCAGTTTGTAATGGAATGGATGGCTGTCACGTCATTGGGTTCTGCGGAAATGTATATTTGTGTGTCGTCCGCGTAGCTATGGAAGCTAACATTATGTTTTCTGATGATATCTCCAAGTGGTAGCATATATAAGGAGAACAGCAGTGGACCCAGGCAGCTCCCTTGTGGAACCCCATAGCATGTATCATGTGTGTTTGACACGTGATCTCCAAGCCTGACGTAGTACTGTCTTCCCTTAATATACGTTTTGAACCACTGTAGTACACTGTCACAGAGACCTACGAGCTTTTCTAGCCGATTAATCAGGATGTCATGATCAGTTGTATCAAATGCAGCACTTAGGTCAAGGAGGACCAGGATTGAGACCTTGTTGGCATCAGAGTTGAGCCTGAGGTCACTGATTATTTTGGTGAGGGCGGTCTCAGTGCTATGACCAGCCCTGAAGCCTGATTGGAATTCCTCTAAGATGTTATTCTCTTTGAGATAGTGATTTATTTGAGCAGAGACTATCTTTTCCAGTACTTTGCCTATGAACGGGAGATTAGATATAGGACGAAAACTGGTCATAGCGTTACTGTCAAGGTTAGGTTTCTTTAGTAAGGGTTTGATAACAGCTGTTTTGAAGGCATCTGGAAAGATACCAGTATGAAGAGATTTGTTTATGATTTGGAGTAAATGATCCGAGACGCTGTCAAATATTCTCTTAAAGAATGCAGTGGGAATTGGATCGACACATGAGGTTGAGGAGTTACATTCCCTGACAGTTCGGTAGAGTTCTGCTGTTATGCAGGTGAATTTTCCCATGGTCACAGTACAAGGACTGCAGACAGCATCTGTTAATGTGGTGGAATTAATGCTGGGTCTGATTGAACTTATTTTGTCCTTGAAGAACACTGCAAGCTCCTCGCACTTGGATGTGGAGGGCTGTAGTGGGGTGGGGGGGGTGTTGAGCAGCTTGTCGATAGTGGAGAATAATATTTTGGAATTTCCAGCATTCTCTGTGATAATTTTGGAGAAGTAATCTTTTCTTGCAACTCGAATGGATTGATTATAGGTGGTAATTGCAAGTTTATATGCATCATAGTCAACTGTAAGTTTGGTTTTTCTTCATTTTCTCTCAGCTCTCCGACAGGTTTGTTTGTTTTGACTAACAGTGCTGCTGCCTAGCCATGGGGAAATTCTGACCTTCGACTTCCTTTTAACCCTTAACGGAGCAACAGCATCCAAAGCAGATGATAGTGCATTGTTAAAATTGTCCACCATGGAATTTAAAGAGCAGTCTAGGTTGTTAGGTGCCACTGTTCGCATTATGTTCATAAACTTTTCTTCAGCTCTGTCATCTAATACCCGTTTTTTGATTACAGCCTGTTTTCTGGTCTCTGTTAACATCAGGCTGGCGTCGAAGTACACACAGTGATGGTCAGATGTGGGCACTTCGGTTACTGTAACCTTGTCGATATTAACTCTTGCTGTTATCACTAAGTCAAGGGTGTTACCAAGTTGGTGTGTGGGATCCTTTACATGCTGTTCTAGTCCAAAGCTGTCCACTAAGTTCATAAGCTCCAAAGCCTTGGGGTCATTTTTCTTATTAATATGAATATTTAAGTCCCCGTGTATTATTAGTCTTTCACATCTAGTGATACTTAGTGAGATCAGCTCTGAGAATTCCTGAAAAAACAGTGAAGAATGTTTAGGTGGTCTGTATACTGTGATTACAAACAGAGATAATTGTGTTTTGAATTCAACAGCCAGATATTCAAAAGATGTGAATTCACCTAAGTCAATGTCACTGCATATAAGTGACGTGGATAGAATGGCAGCTAGTCCACCCCCCTTTCTATTATGTCTGACTGACTGATAATGTTTGTAGTTTGGAGGACACGTCTCTATCAGCGTTGCTACTCCAGTGACACTGTTTAACCATGTCTCCACTAGAAACATACAGTGTAGGTTTTTTTCCATTATCAGATCATTAATTATGAAGGATTTATTAGTCAGTAATCTGACATTTAGCAACCCTACATTTAACTGTAGGTGCTCTGAGATGGGCTGTGGATCGGGTCTATGATGGGTGTTGATGACTCTGAAGTGTCTATAACCTGAGTAGTGTTGTCTATAACCTGAGTAGTGTTGTCTATAACCTGAGTAGTGTTTTCTTGGTCTGTTAGTATTTAAAACAGGGACAGCATAGGATCTTCGAATGGAGGCAGCCCGCTGACCGGTGGGGGCAGGTATGATTCTAGAGTCCCGTAGTCGTTCGGCTGAGTTAGCCCGCTGACCGGGGCGGGGCAGTACGGGTCCGAGGTCCCATAGTTGTTCCACTGACCGGGGGGGGGGGGGGGGCAGTGCGGGTCTAGGGTCCCACAGCTGTTCAGGAGAAGCACAGAGTCTTCTAATAGAAGTTGCCTGGTGACCGGGGCAGGTCTGTGCAGATCTGAAGTCCCACAGTTGTTCTTCTTCTTCCACATAGTCCGTGGGGGAACTGGGGGTGGTGGTGGGGGTTTGGTCTTTGGTGATTTGGGCTTCAGTTTGGGACTGGCCAAGGGAGTGTGTTGGGGGTGTGATGGTTCTGGGCACAGTAGCTGTGGGCTCGCTACTATAGTAAGACCGGCATTTATTAATTTGGTCATCCTGGGATTGAACGAACAGGAGGGAGGTGAGGGGGAGCTGGAGGAAAGGGGAGAGTGGTTCGGGGTTTTTGGAAGTTGTTCTTCCTCAGGTGTTGATGGTGATGTGCTGGGTCTGTCCTGTGATGTCTCCTCCAACCCCTGTGGCACGTTGGTTAGTGGTGCCTCGGTGGTTTGTGGGGCCACGTTGATGGTCTGCGGTGGAGGAGCAGTATTGGTCTGCGGGACCATAGTGGTTTGATGCTTTGCCACGGTTGGATGGCAGATCGAGTAGTGGATGTGTGAACTAAACAGTTTTGCTCCATGTCTGTTCAGACGCACTCCATTTCGCTGAAAAAGCCCTTTTCTCTCCCAGAAAACATTGAAGTTGTCAATAAAGTTCACCTTGTGCTTCAGGCAAGCAGTTGACAGCCATCTGTTCAATGCCAGGAGCCTGCTAAATTGATTGACTCTGCCATTGACTGGTGGTAGGGGGCCACTGATGTATGCTTCGATGTCTATGGCACTCAGCAATTTTAGCAGTTCATTAAAGTCTTGCTTCAGCGTCTCTGTCTGTTGTCTAGAAATGTCATTTTCTCCTGCATGAATTATGATCTTGTTTGCGGTTTGGTTTGTAGACAGTATTTCAGGGATTTTTACAGTTATTTCCCAAATCATCTCCTTAGGGAAGCAGCACCTTCTGGTATTTCTTTTACCAAGGTAGATGTTCTTCACAGCTCTGTCTCCTACTATCAGTGTGGTTGGCTGACTTACTTGTTTCTGCTGGGGCGGCCTGTTATTCTCTTTCAGCCTGCTGGTAGTGCGCCGTTTCCCATCGTTAGCTCTCTGATGTAGCACGGTGCTGTCTCGTCTCGTCCTGTCCCGCTGCAGCTCTCCCCCGCCTCCCCGGCGCCTTGTCCTGTCCGACCGGCGTGGGGTTAATGACCGGGGAAACGGGTCGTATTGAGGTTCGTTCAGCAGAAACGGGATTCTATGTGCTGACAGCGGCTTTGGGGTGTTAGCTCCCTGGCTAACAGCGTTAGCCTTAGCGCTGGAAGCTAGTGACGGCCACCCGTGTGGAGTGTCTATCCCGGGTCGTTTATCATTTTTGTGACAATTCTTCCATCTCTTCTGTGCACTGGCTTTTCTGTCACCATTAGGTACAGCTACCGGTGTTCGCATCGAAGTGTCACTTAACTGATAGCGTATCTTCTTTGCTGGGAGATTCACAATTGGAGTCCACGGTACCGTAGTGTTATTCTCCTCTTCTAGTTGAAATATCTTTGTTTGAAGTGCCGCAATTTTCTGCAGGTGCTCCTGGCAGTCTCTGCAGTGAGGCATCTTAAAAATAGACGAAGACACGCTAACTCAGAGGCACGAGTATGTTGTATAGTTGTATGTTGTATAGTTGTACAGTTGTATGTTGTGTAGTTGTACAGTTGTACAGTCTGTTTTACTACAGTAGTTTCCTACTGGTATATATAGAACCACTGGTGTATATACAGTATACAGGTCAGACTGAAACATGGACACGCTAATGTCACTGACTGTATATTTGTGTGTGTAGATGTGTGTGTGTATATTTGTGTATTTTCTCTGTGTGTGTATATTTGTGTATTTTCTCTGTGTGTAGCCTTTCTCTCCTGGTCGTAAATCCAGCTCCTGCTCCACCATCTTCCTGGATGAGAACACCGTCAGCCATCCCAGCCTCAAATACACCATTAAATGGTACCACCAACACAAACTTCATCTCCCATCATTCAATGCTTCGTCCTGTGTCGTCCTCATAAACACAGATGTGGTGTTTTGTCTTCACAGTGTAGCACTGGCAATATACTACCACATCAAAAACAGGTGAGTGTTCACACTGATCCAAACTGTTACAGGTTCATGTTTCCCAGGTTCAAAAAAATGATGGCTCAGTCTCCAAACCATTTTCTATGATTTTATTCAGCACCACTCCAACCGGAATAAACGTGAAAAAATTAATTACAGTACAAAAAAACCAAAAGTATATACAAGGGAAAAAACCATCCATCCTCACCGGAAGTCCACAGTCATAAGCCCAAACCCTATCTACCCCACTGAAAGAAAACCCCCTCATTAAATACACTTAGCCCCTCCCCTGGGCATACCCAATCAATGAAAGAGAGGGTTTTAATAAAAACTCCAAAGCTCAGGAAAAAATAATTTACCAAATAATAACATTCATTAACAGAAATATTCTACCATCAAATGCCCTTCATGTGGCCTTTACCTTAAATGTAAATAACACAAAAAACAACATAATTGAATAAACAGGAAAAAAAAAAACAGTCCAGGTCACCTGACTTCTAACAGCGTGCCACAATGCACCATAAAAGGGTTAACCAGGAAGTACCCCAGTTTGCCACCCAAAGTAGTGAACGGAGGCGGACCACACGGCAGCAACAACGTCTCGGTGAGTCTGTGAGTCTAAGTGTAGGTGTCGAGTGTACACCCTCGAACGCACTATTAAACAGGGAATAAAAAAAGTCAGGAAGGAGGGATGTGAGGAGAAAGTACTCTCCAGCACGTCCATTGTAGTGGGTCTCTGTGGGACACTGGCGCTCTACAAATGCCGCCTCCTCCCACAGAGACACGGGGAAAACGCACCGTGCAAGCGACAGTGACGTGATGCCTACAGCCGCTCCGTCACATTATCCCCCTCCTTCCCGAGGCTGACGATGTGCGGCAACCTGGAGAGATAGTCAGCCACCACGTTGGTCTTTCCAGCTCGATGCCAAACCTGGAACTGGAATGGCTGGAGAGAGAGATACTAGCGGGTGAGCCGGCTGTTGTGGTTCTTCACCGAGTTCATCCAGGTCAGTGCACGGTGATCTGTCTCCAGGTCGAACTCTCTCCCCAGCAGGTAATATCGTAAACTCTCCAGTGCCCGCTTTATGGCCAGACCCTCCTTCTCCACTGTGGAGTATCTGGTGTCCCGGGGCAGTAGCTTACGGCTCAGGTACAGGATGGCTCGTTCCTCTCCAGAATCACCCTGAGTCAACACAGCCCCCTGTCCAACAGCTGAGGCGTCAGTCTGGTCGAGGAACCTCTGGCTGAAGTCTGGGCTTCTCAGGACTGAGTCTTGGTCTTGAGCCTTGAGAAGGCGGTCTCACAGGCCTCAGTCCAGGTGACAGGGTTCCACTGGTCCTTTGCTGTCAGGGCCGTCAGGGGAGCAGCAATGGTGGCAACCTGTGGGACGAACCTTCTGTACCACCCCGCCAATCCCAGGAAGGAGCGCACCTCCTTCTTTGTCCGTGGCCGTGGGCAGTTGCGGATGGCCTCCACCTTTTCCAGCTGTAGTCAGACCTCCCCTCACCCCAACCGGTAGCCCAGGTACTTCGCCTCCTCCTTGGCCCACTGACACTTGGCAGGATTCAGTGTCAGTCCTGTTTGCTGGATTTGGCCAAGGACTCGGCCTAGATGATGCAGATGGTCTGCCCAGGTGTCACTGAAGATGACAACATCATCTAGGTAGGCAGCACTGCAGTCCTCATACCCCTGGAGCACACGGTCCATCAGTCTCTGGAAGGTGGCAGGCGCTCCATGGAGACCAAAGGCATCACCGTGAACTGGAAGAGGCCGGCAGGCGTCTGGAAGGCGGTGTACGGGCGGCTGGACTCCTCCAGGGGCACCTGCCAGTAGCCTTTACAGAGGTCAAGGGTTGTGATGAACCTGGCCCGGCCCATCTTCTCCAGCAGGTCATCGATTCAGGGCATTGGATAGGCATCAAACTCTGAAATGGCACGGAGTTTCTGAAAGTCAATGCATATGCGGAGAGAGCTGTCCTTCTTCACCACGATGACCAGCAGGCTGCACCATTCAGACTGGGAAGGCTCGATCACCCCAAGGCACAGCACATTTTCATGTGTGTGTTTTCACACTGGACTATGACCATCATTTGTGTGTGTTTTCACTTTCATGTGTGTGTTTTCACTTTTCATTTGTGTGTGTTTTCACTTTTCATCTGTGTGTTTTCACTTTTCATTTGTGTGTGTTTTCACTTTTCATATGTGTGTGTTTTCACTTTTCATTTGTGTGTGTTTTCACTTTTCATTTGTGTGTGTTTTCACTTTTCATATGTGTGTTTTCACTTTTCATATGTGTGTTTTCACTTTTCATGTGTGTGTGTTTTCACTTTTCATTTGTGTGTGTTTTCACATTTTCATGTGTGTGTTTTCACTTTTCATGTGTGTTTTCACTTTTCATGTGTTTTTACTTTTCATATGTGTGTTTTCACTTTTCATGTGTGTTTTTACTTTTCATGTGTGTTTTCACTTTTCATATGTGTGTTTTCACTTTTCATTTGTGTGTTTTCACTTTTCATGTGTTTATTTCACTTTTCATGTGTGTGTGTTTTCTCTTTTCATATGTGTGTTTTCACTTTTCATGTGGGTGTTTTCACTTTTCATATGGGTGTTTTCACTTTTCATATGTGTGTTTTCACTTTTCATTTGTGTGTTTTCACTTTTCATGTGTTTATTTCACTTTTCATGTGTTTTCACTTTTCATATGTGTGTTTTCACTTTTCATATGTGTGTTTTCACTTTTCATGTGGGTGTTTTCACTTTTCATATGTGTTGTCACGGGTTCGGTTTTTCCAGATTAAAAAAAAAATAATGATGGCTCAGTCGTCAAACTATTTTCTGTGATTTATTCAGCAAAAATGTGAAAAATCAATTACAATACAAAACTAAAGTATATACAAGGGGGAAAGAAAAAAAAAAACTATCCACCCTCACCAGAAGTTCACAGCCTGGAGACTAAACCCTGTCTGCCTGTCTGACAGAAAAACCCCACATTAAATACTCTTAGCCCCTCCCCCGGGCATACCAAATTAATAAAAAACAGGGTTTTAACAAAAACTTCAAAACTCAGGAAAAAATAATTTACCAAATAATCACATCCAATAACAGAAATATTTTACTAACAAAATGCCCTCCATGTGGCATTTACCTTCCATGTAAATATAGTGGAAAACAACGTAATTGAATAATTAGGGGAAAAAAAATAAACTAGTCCAGGTCACCTGACCTCCAATGGCGCGCCACAGTGCGCTATAAAAGGGCTAAGCAGGGAGTGCCCCGGTTCGCCACCTGGAGTGGTGACCGGAGGCGGAAGATACGGCCGGATCAGCGTCTGGTGAGTCTGTGTTTGTGAGTGAGTCTTAAATGTAGGCGTCAAGTGTGCACCCTCGACCGCACTACTCACGGGGAAAAAAAAAGGAAGGGGAAAAAAAAAAAAGATTCAGAACGGGGAATGTGGTAAGAAACTACTTTCCAGCACGTCCATTGAAGCACGTCTCTGTGGGACACTGGCACTCTACACACGCTGCCTCCTCTCACAGAGCCACAGGGAGAATGCACCGTGCGGGAGAAAGTGACGTGGCGTCTACGGCCGCTCCGTCACATCATTCCCCTCCTCCCCGAGGTTGACGATGTGCGGCAACCTGGAGAGATAGTCAGCCACTACGTTGGTCTTTCCAGCGCGATGTCGAATCTGGAACTGGAATGGCTGGAGAGAGAGATTCCAGCGGGTGAGCCGGCTGTTGTGGTCCTTCATCGAGCTCATCCAGGTCAACGCACGGTGATCCGTCTCCAGGTCGAGCTCTCTCCCCAGCAGGTAATACCGCAGACTCTCCAGTGCCCACTTTATGGCCAGACCCTCCTTCTCCACTGTGGAGTATCTGGTCTCCCGGGGCAGTAGCTTACGGCTCAGGTACAGGATGGCTCGTTCCTCTCCAGAATCACCCTGAGTCAACACAGCCCCCTGTCCAACAGCTGAGGCGTCAGTCTGGTCGAGGAACCTCTGGCTGAAGTCTGGGCTTCTCAGGACTGAGTCTTGGTCTTGAGCCTTGAGAAGGCGGTCTCACAGGCCTCAGTCCAGGTGACAGGGTTCCACTGGTCCTTTGCTGTCAGGGCCGTCAGGGGAGCAGCAATGGTGGCAACCTGTGGGACGAACCTTCTGTACCACCCCGCCAATCCCAGGAAGGAGCGCACCTCCTTCTTTGTCCATGGCCGTGGGCAGTTGCGGATGGCCTCCACCTTTTCCAGCTGTAGTCGGACCTCCCCTCACCCCAACCGGTAGCCCAGGTACTTCGCCTCCTCCTTGGCCCACTGACACTTGGCAGGATTCAGTGTCAGTCCTGTTTGCTGGATTTGGCCAAGGACTCTGCCTAGATGATGCAGATGGTCTGCCCAGGTGTCACTGAAGATGACAACATCATCTAGGTAGGCAGCACTGCAGTCCTCATACCCCTGGAGCACACGGTCCATCAGTCTCTGGAAGGTGGCAGGCGCTCCATGGAGACCAAAGGCATCACCGTGAACTGGAAGAAGCCGGCAAGTGTCTGGAAGGCGGTGTACGGGCGGCTGGACTCCTCCAGGGGCACCTGCCAGTAGCCTTTACAGAGGTCAAGGGTTGTGATGAACCTGGCCCGGCCATCTTCTCCAGCAGGTCATCGATTCAGGGCATTGGATAGGCATCAAACTCTGAAATGGCACGGAGTTTCTGAAAGTCAATGCATATGCGGAGAGAGCTGTCCTTCTTCACCACGATGACCAGCAGGCTGCACCATTCAGACTGGGAAGGCTCGATCACCCCAAGGCACAGCACATTTTCATGTGTGTGTTTTCACACTGGACTATGACCATCATTTGTGTGTGTTTTCACTTTTCATGTGTGTGTGTTTTCACTTTTCATTTGTATGTGTTTTCACTTTTCATATGTGTGTTTTCACTTTTCATTTGTGTGTGTTTTCACTTTTCATATGTGTGTTTTCACTTTTCATGTGTGTGTGTTTTCACTTTTCATTTGTGTGTGTTTTCACATTTTCATGTGTGTGTTTTCACTTTTCATGTGTGTTTTCACTTTTCATGTGTGTTTTTACTTTTCATATGTGTGTTTTCACTTTTCATGTGTGTTTTTACTTTTCATGTGTGTTTTCACTTTTCATATGTGTGTTTTCACTTTTCATTTGTGTGTTTTCACTTTTCATGTGTTTATTTCACTTTTCATGTGTGTGTGTTTTCTCTTTTCATATGTGTGTTTTCACTTTTCATGTGTGTTTTCACTTTTCATGTGGGTGTTTTCACTTTTCATATGTGTGTTTTCACTTTTCATTTGTGTGTTTTCACTTTTCATGTGTTTATTTCACTTTTCATGTGTTTTCACTTTTCATATGTGTGTTTTCACTTTTCATATGTGTGTTTTCACTTTTCATGTGGGTGTTTTCACTTTTCATATGTGTTGTCACGGGTTCGGTTTTTCCAGATTAAAAAAAAAATAATGATAGCTCAGTCGTCAAACTATTTTCTGTGATTTATTCAGCAAAAATGTGAAAAATCAATTACAATACAAAACTAAAGTATATACAAGGGGGAAAAAAAAAAAAAACTATCCACCCTCACCAGAAGTTCACAGCCTGGAGACTAAACCCTGTCTGCCTGTCTGACAGAAAAACCCCACATCAAATACTCTTAGCCCCTCCCCCGGGCATACCAAATTAATAAAAAACAGGGTTTTAACAAAAACTTCAAAACTCAGGAAAAAATAATTTACCAAATAATCACATCCAATAACAGAAATATTTTACTAACAAAATTCCCTCCATGTGGCATTTACCTTCCATGTAAATATAGTGGAAAACAACGTAATTGAATAATTAGGGGAAAAAAAATAAACTAGTCCAGGTCACCTGACCTCCAATGGCGCGCCACAGTGCGCTATAAAAGGGCTAAGCAGGGAGTGCCCCGGTTCGCCACCTGGAGTGGTGACCGGAGGCGGAAGATACGGCCGGATCAGCGTCTGGTGAGTCTGTGTTTGTGAGTGAGTCTTAAATGTAGGCGTCAAGTGTGCACCCTCGACCGCACTACTCACGGGGAAAAAAAAAGGAAGGGGAAAAAAAAAAAAGATTCAGAACGGGGAATGTGGTAAGAAACTACTTTCCCGCACGTCCATTGAAGCACGTCTCTGTGGGACACTGGCACTCTACACACGCTGCCTCCTCTCACAGAGCCACAGGGAGAATGCACCGTGCGGGAGAAAGTGACGTGGCGTCTACAGCCGCTCCGTCACATCATTCCCCTCCTCCCCGAGGTTGACGATGTGCGGCAACCTGGAGAGATAGTCAGCCACTACGTTGGTCTTTCCAGCGCGATGTCGAATCTGGAACTGGAATGGCTGGAGAGAGAGATTCCAGCGGGTGAGCCGGCTGTTGTGGTCCTTCATCGAGCTCATCCAGGTCAGCGCATGGTGATCCGTCTCCAGGACGAACTCTCTCCCCAGCAGGTAATACCGCAGACTCTCCAGTGCCCACTTTATGGCCAGACCCTCCTTCTCCACTGTGGAGTATCTGGTCTCCCGGGGCAGCAGCTTACGGCTCAGGTACAGGATGGGTCGTTCCTCTCCCGGATCACCTTGGGCCAACACGGCCCCAAGTCCAACCGCTGAGGCGTCTGTCTGGACGAGGAACCTCTGGTTGAAGTCTGGGCTTCTCAGGACTGGTGAGGAACAGAGGCAGGTCTTGAGCGTTGCGAAGGCGGTCTCACAGGCCTCGGTCCAGGTGACAGGGTTCCTCTGGTCCTTTGTTGTCAGGGCTGTCAGGGGAGCAGCGATGGTGGCAAACTGTGGGACGAACCTTCTGTACCACCCCGCCAATCCCAGGAAGGAGCGCACCTCCTTCTTTGTCCGTGGTCGCGGGCAGTTGCGGATGGCCTCCACCTTGTCCAGCTGTGGTCGGACCTCCCCTCGTCCCAACCGGTAGCCCAGGTACTTCGCCTCCTCTTTGGCCCACTGACACTTAGCAGGATTTAGTGTCAGTCCTGCTCTCTGGATTTGACCAAGGACTCTGCCTAGATGATGTAGATGGTCTGCCCAGGTGTCACTGAAGATGACTACATCATCCAGGTAGGCAGCACTGCAGTCCTCACACCCCCGTAGAACACGGTCCATCAGTCTCTGGAAGGTGGCAGGCACTCCATGGAGACCAAAGGGCATCACCGTGAACTGGAAGAGGCCGGCAGGCGTCTGGAAGGCGGTGTACGGGCGGCTGGACTCCTCCAGGGGCACCTGCCAGTAGCCTTTGCAGAGATCAAGGGTTGTGATGAACTTGGCCCGGCCGATCTTCTCCAGCAGGTCATCGATTCGGGGCATTGGATAGGCATCAAACTCTGAAATGGCATTGAGTTTTCGAAAGTCAATACATATGCGGAGAGAGCCATCCTTCTTCACCACAATGACCACTGGGCTGCACCACTCAGACTGGGAAGGCTCGATCACACCAAGGCGCAGCATCTCTTCCACCTCCTTCCGAAGTTCCGACACCAGATGTTGGGGCACCCGATATGACCGCTGACGGATGGGCCTTCTCTCTTTGAGTCGAATGACATGTTCGACTAAGACGGTCTTCCCTGGGCTGGCATCAAACAGCTTGGTCACTCTCTGGAACACTTGGTGAAGCTGATCAGACTGGTTGACGGTGAGGTGGTCCAAGTTCGGTTCGGTGGTCTTTGTGAGGTCTGCTGGGGTTGACTCCTCCTCAGCATCACTGTCGACCTCTGTAACCAGCAGCGATGCCACAGGAACCTGAACAGTTGCCTCCTTCCATTCCTTCAGCAAGTTGATGTGGTACGTCTGCTTCGCCTTCTTCTTCTCAGGATGGTGGATCTCGTAGGTTACAGGGCCCATCTTTCGGATGACTGTGTATGGGCCCTGCCACTTGGCTAGCAGCTTGCTGTTGGAGGATGGTAAAAGGAGCAGGACCTTCTGACCAGGCTGGAACTCTCGGTGTCTGGCTTGTTGGTCATACCATGCCTTCTGGGTCTGCTGGGCCTCCGTCAGGTTGAGCTCTGCCTCCTCCCGGTACCTTGCTAGTCGGTCCCTCATCTCGAGCACGAACTGGACCACACTGCGCTCGCTGACCGACACCGATGGAGCCTCCCAACCCTTTCGTAGCAGGTCCAAGGGTCCCTGCACATCCCAGCCATAGAGGAGCTCAAATGGCGAGAACCCAGTGGAGGCTTGAGGAGCTTCTCAGTAGGCAAACAACAGGAAGGGTAACCACCGGTCCCAGTCCCGCCCAGTGTCTGCCACAAACTTCCTCAACATCCTCTTCAGGGTTTGGTTAAACCGCTCAACCAGTCCATCTGTCTGTGGGGGATACGGGGTGGTCTTTATGGCAGAGATCCCCAGCTGTTGGTGGAAGAGCTGCAGTAGTCTGGAGGTGAAGTTGGTCCCCTGGTCCGTCACGATCTCGTCCGGGATCCCAACCCTGGAAAACAACTGCACCAAGCACCGCAGAACAGCAGGGGCAGTGATGGTCTGTAAAGGGAAGGCCTCCGGGAACCTGGTGGCATAGTCACACACCACCAGAATGTACTGGTGCCCCCTACTGCTCTTCACCAGCGGCCCCACAATGTCCATAGCTATCCGCCGGAACGGAGTGGAGATCACAGGCAGGGGTTGAAGACATGCACGGTCGGCCTTGCGCACATGACAGGTTTTCTGGCAGATGGAACAAGTCTTACAGTACTCCTGTACATCCATATACATGGAGGGCCAGTAAAACCTGGAGCAAATCCGCAGGTATGTCTTGTTGCGGCCCAGATGTCCCGCCCAAGGCAAGGTGTGTGCCAAGTGCATAATCAAAGGGCGACAGGAAACTGGCACCACCAGCCGCTTGGCACCATCAGCAACTTCAAAAAGAATGTTATTGTCCAGCACAAAATGTTGCTTGCACCCAGCGACAGGATTCAGTTTCTCCACCACCTTTTCAAACAAGGGATTTAAAGTCCGATCCCCCCTTTGTAAAGTCACAATATCCCCTGGTACCTCCCACTTGTCTTTCCAGTGCGTCTCCTTGAAATCTGGCTCCTCAGATTTCAGTCTCTTTTCAAAGCGACACTGGCGACGAGACTTCCGTGGACCCTTTGTGCCCCCCTCAAACAAACTACTGTCCAGAGTCACAAAAGGATCAGCACCAGGGCCACATTCCACGCCCCCCCCCAGAGTCAGAGTCTCTCAGACCACCGCCAGCTTTGGCCTGAGCCTGCGTGATCACTGGTGCAGACGAGACCTTCCCCGGGTCACCCCCCCCTTGTCCATCTTCCAGCAGCACATTCAGCAACACAGGTAAGTCCCAACCCAAGATAGCTGGCACAGGCAAATTGTCCACTACACCCACAGTCAATAAATATGGTTGCTCATCCACAACCACAGTCATATCCGCTGTAGGGTAAGAATGTCTGTCTCCATGTACACACATGATGTCCTCTACTCGACCATAATCTAAAATGCCCATTGGCACCAGTTCCCTCCGGACCAGTGAGAGAAAGCTGCCCGAGTCCACCAAAGCAGTCACTGGCTCACCATTAATAGTCACAGTTTTAAACTTTTGACGCTTCCCCGTGCCACTAGCATCCCCAGCACGGGGAGTGTAGCAAGCACCGGTGAGCTTAGCCTTTCGAATGGGACACAGAGAAGCTTTATGGCCTGGCTGCTGGCAGTAAAAGCAGACAAGCTCCTTACTGGGTCCTCGTTGGCTTGGAGCAGAGCTGGGGTTTCTTGGTGGCTCCTGGCTGAACCGGGCTGCTGGTCGAGGCTGTGACGATGGCTGTCGACCTGGTCCACTGTGGTACACCGCTGGGCCTCCCTTCCGTGCATTGATGTATTGAAGAGCGAGCTTAGCAGCGGCCAGTCCATCCGTGGGTTCATGCTCCCTCACCCACGTTCTGACCTCGGGTGACAGTACTCGTAATAGCTGCTCCAGGACAATGGCCTCCCCGATCTCTTCTTTGGAGTGCTGCTCAGGTCGGACCCAGCGGCGGTAGAGCCCCCTCAGCCGATGGTATGTCTCCGTTGGGTTCTCTCCAGTAGGTACAGTGCTGGCCTGGAACTGCTGCCTGTAAGTCTCTGGTGAGATGTCGAACTTGTCCAGGAGTGCTGCTCGCAGGTGGTCATAGGAATGGGCCTGGTCCTCGTCCATCGCTGTGTAGGTCTCCAACGCCTTCCCTGTCAGCAGTGGAACCAGTCGGCATGCCCATTCACCCTCTGGCCATCCCCAGGTCCGTGCAATCCGCTCGAAACGCAGGAGGTAGTTCTCGATGTCCTCACCCATCTGGAACTGTGGAATCTTGGGGTCACTGTATTGGCGGACCTCAGGACGCTGTGGCTCAGGATGGCGACCCACCTGGCTGGACTCCAGGTTGACGACCTGCGTTGGGGTGCTGTGTGGCTGCTGTCGTGGTGCTGGGGTAGGCAGGTCCATCCTTGGGCTAAATGCGGACCATGTGGTTCCGGTGGCCTCTGCTGGAATTGTAGGTGCTGGTCTCCCTGGTGACTGTGCTGGTGGTGGAAGTGCAGCTCTGAGTGCCTGCAGATGGGCCAGGAGGCCTTCCTCACGTCTCTGCTGACCCTGCAAAAAGTCTCTCATCAAACCCACCAGCTCCTCTCTCGCTCTGGGTGGTGCTGTTGGTGCAGGCTGCTGCTCTGTCTCTGGGACCTCTTCCTCCTCTGACACCCAGGGCTCTTCTTCTTCTCCGGCGGTTTCCATGGCTGCCCGGCCCTCACGCTGCAATAGGGTTTGAGAGCGCAGACCTGTACGTGTAGGTGGGCGGGCACGTCGTCGACTGGCCATCCCACTTCTGACACCACATGTCACGGGTTCGGTTTTTCCAGATTAAAAAAAAAATAATGATGGCTCAGTCGTCAAACTATTTTCTGTGATTTATTCAGCAAAAATGTGAAAAATCAATTACAATACAAAACTAAAGTATATACAAGGGGAAAAAAAAAAAAACAAAACTATCCACCCTCACCAGAAGTTCACAGCCTGGAGACTAAACCCTGTCTGCCTGTCTGACAGAAAAACCCCACATTAAATACTCTTAGCCCCTCCCCCGGGCATACCAAATTAATAAAAAACAGGGTTTTAACAAAAACTTCAAAACTCAGGAAAAAATAATTTACCAAATAATCACATCCAATAACAGAAATATTTTACTAACAAAATTCCCTCCATGTGGCATTTACCTTCCATGTAAATATAGTGGAAAACAACGTAATTGAATAATTAGGGGAAAAAAAATAAACTAGTCCAGGTCACCTGACCTCCAATGGCGCGCCACAGTGCGCTATAAAAGGGCTAAGCAGGGAGTGCCCCGGTTCGCCACCTGGAGTGGTGACCGGAGGCGGAAGATACGGCCGGATCAGCGTCTGGTGAGTCTGTGTTTGTGAGTGAGTCTTAAATGTAGGTGTCAAGTGTGCACCCTCGACTGCACTACTCACGGGGAAAAAAAAAGGAAGGGGAAAAAAAAAAAGATTCAGAACGGGGAATGTGGTAAGAAACTACTTTCCCGCACGTCCATTGAAGCACGTCTCTGTGGGACACTGGCACTCTACACACGCTGCCTCCTCCCACAGAGACACAGGGAGAATGCACCGTGCGGGAGAAAGTGACGTGGCGTCTACGGCCGCTCCGTCACATGTGTGTTTTCACTTTTCATGTGGGTGTTTTCACTTTTCATGTGGGTGTTTTCACTTTTCATATGTATGTTTTCACTTTTCATTTGTGTGTTTTCACTTTTCATGTGGGTGTTTTCACTTTTCATATGTGTGTTTTCACTTTTCATATGTGTGTTTTCACTTTTCATGTGGGTGTTTTCACTTTTCATATGTGTGTTTTCACTTTTCATTTGTGTTTTCACTTTTCATGTGTTTATTTCACTTTTCATGTGTGTGTTTTCACTTTTCATCTGTGTGTTTTCACTTTTCATGTGTTTTCACTTTTCATATGTGTGTTTTCACTTTTCATATGTGTGTTTTCAATTTTCATATGTGTGTTTTCACTTTTCATGTGTGTTTTCACTTTTCATGTGTTTATTTCACTTTTCATGTGTGTGTGTTTTCACTTTTCATCTGTGTGTTTTCACTTTTCATGTGTTTTCACTTTTCATATGTGTGTTTTCACTTTTCATATGTGTGTTTTCACTTTTCATATGTGTGTTTTCACTTTTCATGTGTGTTTTCACTTTTCATGTGTTTATTTCACTTTTCATGTGTGTGTGTTTTCACTTTTCATTTGTGTGTTTTCACTTTTCATGTGTTTATTTCACTTTTCATGTGTGTGTGTTTTCACTTTTCATTTGTGTGTTTTCACTTTTCATGTGTTTATTTCACTTTTCATGTGTGTGTGTTTTCACTTTTCATCTGTGTGTTTTCACTTTTCATGTGTTTTCACTTTTCATATGTGTTTTCACTTTTCATATGTGTGTTTTCACTTTTCATATGTGTGTTTTCACTTTTCATGTGTTTTGTCACTTTTCATATGTGTGTTTTCACTTTTCATGTGTTTATTTCACTTTTCATGTGTGTTTTCACTTTTCATGTGTTTATTTCACTTTTCATGTGTGTTTTCACTTTTCATGTGTGTTTTCACTTTTCATGTGTTTATTTCACTTTTCATGTGTGTTTTCACTTTTCATGTGTGTGTGTTTTCACTCTTCATGTGTTTTCACTTTTCACGTGTGTGTTTTCACTTTTCATTTGTGTGTTTTCACTTTTCATATGTGTGTTTTCACATTTTCATGTGTGTTTTCAATTTTCATGTGTGTTTTCACTTTTCATGTGTTTATTTCACTTTTCATGTGTGTTTTCACTTTTCATGTGTGTGTGTTTTCACTCTTCATGTGTTTTCACTTTTCACGTGTGTGTTTTCACTTTTCATTTGTGTGTTTTCACTTTTCATATGTGTGTTTTCACATTTTCATGTGTGTTTTCACTTTTCATGTGTGTTTTTACTTTTCATATGTGTGTTTTCACTTTTCATGTGTTTTCATTTTTCATGTGTTTTCACTTTTCACGTGTGTTTTCACTTTTCATTTGTGTGTGTTTTCACTTTTCATTTGTGTGTGTTTTCACTTTTCATGTGTGTGTTTTCACTTTTCATATGTGTGTTTTCACTTTTCATGTGTGTGTTTTCACTTTTCATATGTGTGTTTTCACTTTTCATATGTGTGTGATTTCGCTTTTCATGTGTGTTTTCACTTTTCATATGTGTGTTTTCACTTTTCATACGTGTGTTTTCACTTTTCATGTGTGTTTTCGCTTTTCACGTGTGTGTTTTCACTTTTCATGTGTTTTCACTTTTCATATGTGTTTTCACTTTTCATGTGTGTTTTCACTTTTCATATGTGTGTTTTCACTTTTCATATGTGTGTGATTTCGCTTTTCATGTGTGTTTTCACTTTTTATATGTGTGTTTTCACTTTTCATGTGTGCGTTTTCAGTTTTCATATGTGTGCGTTTTCACTTTTCATGTCTGTGTTTTCACTTTTTGTATGTTTTCAGTTTTCATATGTGTGTTTTCACTTTTCATACGTGTGTTTTCACTTTTCATGTGCGTTTTCACTTTTCATCTGTGTGTTTTCACTTTTCATATGTGCTTTCACTTTTCATCTGTGTGTTTTCACTTTTCATGTGTTTTTATTTTTCATGTTTTGTGTTTTCACTTTTCATATGTGTGTTTTCCCTTTTCATGTGTTTTTTCACTTTTCATATGTGTGTTTTCAGTCTTCATATGTGTATTTTTTCCACTTTTCATGTGTGTGTTTTCACTTTTCATGTGTTTATTTCACTTTTCATATGTGTGTTTTCACTTTTCATATGTGTGTGTTTTCACTTTTCATATGTGTGTTTTCACTTTTCATATGTGTGTTTTCAGTTTTCATAAGTGTGTTTTTTCAGTTTTCATATGTGTGTGTTTTCACTTTTCATATGTGTGTGTTTTCAGTTTTCATTTGTGTGTGTTTTCACTTTTAATCTGTGTGTGTTTCACTTTTCATCTGTGCGTGTTTTCACTTTTCATATGTTTTGTGTTTTCACTTTTCATATATGTGTGTTTTCACTTTTCATACCTGTGTGTTTTCACTTTTCATCTGTGCGTGTTTTCACTTTTCATATGTGTATTTTCACTTTTCATATGTGTGTGTTTTCACTTTTCATCTGTGCATGTTTTCACTTTTCATCTGTGTGTATTTTCACTTTTCATATGTGTGTGTTTTCACTTTTCATCTGTGCGTGTTTTCACTTTTCATCTGTGTGTATTTTCACTTTTCATATGTGTGTTTTCACCTTTCATGTGTGTGTGTTTTCACTTTTCATTTTCTGTGTGTTTTCACATTTTCATGTGTGTGTTTTCACTTTTCATCTGTGCATGTTCTCACTTTTCATGTGTGTATTTTCACTTTTCATATGTGTGTGTTTTCACTTTTCATCTGTGCGTGTTTTCACTTTTCATCTGTGCATGTTTTCACTTTTCATCTGTGTGTATTTTCACTTTTCATATGTGTGTTTTCACCTTTCATGTGTGTGTGTTTTCACTTTTCATTTGTGTGTGTTTTCACATTTTCATGTGTGTGTTTTCACTTTTCATGTGTGTTTTCACTTTTCATATGTGTGTTTTCACTTTTCATGTGTGTTTTCACTTTTCATATGTGTGTTTTCACTTTTCATGTGTGTTTTCACTTTTCATATGTGTGTTTTCACTTTTCGTGTGTGCTTTTACTTTTCATGTGTGTTTTCACTTTTCATATGTGTGTTTTCACTTTTCATTTGTGTGTTTTCACTTTTCATGTGTTTATTTCACTTTTCATGTGTGTGTGTTTTCACTTTTCATATGTGTGTTTTCACTTTTCATATGTGTGTTTTCACTTTTCATTTGTGTGTTTTCACTTTTCATGTGTTTATTTCACTTTTCATGTGTGTGTGTTTTCACTTTTCATCTGTGTGTTTTCACTTTTCATGTGTTTTCACTTTTCATATGTGTGTTTTCACTTTTCATGTGTGTTTTCACTTTTCATATGTGTGTTTTCACTTTTCATGTGTTTATTTCACTTTTCATGTGTGTTTTCACTTTTCATGTGTTTATTTCACTTTTCATGTGTGTATTTTCACTTTTCATATGTGTGTGTTTTCACTTTTCATATGTGTGTGTTTTCAGTTTTCATCTGTGCGTGTTTTCACTTTTCATCTGTGTGTATTTTCACTTTTCATATGTGTGTATTTTCACTTTTCATCAGTGTATTTTCACTTTTCATATGTGTGTATTTTCACTTTTCATATGTGTGTGTTTTCACTTTTCATATGTGTGTTTTCACTTTTCATCTGTGCGTGTTTTCACTTTTCATCTATGTGTATTTTCACTTTTCATATGTGTGTGTTTTCACTTTTCATCTGTGCGTGTTTTCACTTTTCATATGTGTGTATTTTCACTTTTCATATGTGTGTGTTTTCACTTTTCATCTGTGCGTGTTTTCACTTTTCATATGTGTGTATTTTCACTTTTCATATGTGTGTATTTTCACTTTTCATATGTGTGTGTTTTCACTTTTCATCTGTGCGTGTTTTCACTTTTCATATGTGTGTATTTTCACTTTTCATATGTGTGTATTTTCACTTTTCATATGTGTGTGTTTTCACTTTTCATATGTGTGTTTTCACTTTTCATCTGTGCGTGTTTTCACTTTTCATCTGTGTGTATTGTCACTTTTCATATGTGTGTGTTTTCACTTTTCATCTGTGCGTGTTTTCACTTTTCATATGTGTGTATTTTCACTTTTCATATGTGTGTATTTTCACTTTTCATATGTGTGTGTTTTCACAGGGACGCTGACGGAGGAGCGCTGCTCGACATCTTTGATGAGAGACGTCACCCTCTTTCAGTAAGACATGACGGTTTGAATGTGTGTGTTCGACACATCAACTACATCTACATGGAAACAGATAGGAGCCAATCATGTCACAGGTCGAGTGCAGGTCGATCGCAAGTCAAAGGACACTTGAAGTATCAATAAGACTGAAGGTCCCACTGACCAGCTTTGATAAGTAACCCTGCGTCTGCATCTGTGTCCGTGTCTGCATCTGTGTCTGCATCTGTGTCTGCATCTGTGTCTGCATCTGTGTCTGCGTCTGCATCTGCGTCTGCATCTGTGTCTGCATCTGTGTCTGCGTCTGCATCTGTGTCTGCATCTGCGTCTGCATCTGTGTCTGCATCTGTGTCTGCGTCTGCATCCTGCAGAACTCTGAGGTTCCACTGGACTATGACCAACACGACCCCGAGCACAAGCAGATCTACCGCTTCGTTCGGACCTTATTCAGCTCCGCTCAGCTGACGGCCGAATGTGCAATAGTCACATTGGTGAGTTATTTCAAAGAGTATATAAAACCCCCAAACCCATTTAGACCCCCCAGACCCATTTAGACCCCAGACACATTTAAACCCCCAGACCCATTTAAACCTTCAGACCCATTTAAACCTTCAGACCCATTTAAACCTTCAGACCCATTTAATCCCCCAAACCCATGTAGACCCCACACCCGTAGTGTACCCCTAACCCTAATCCTGGGTCAGGCAGTCTAACCCTAACCCTAATCCTGGGTCAGGCAGTCTAACCTTAACCCTAATCCTGGGTCAGGGAGTCTAACCCTAAAACTAATCCTGGGTCAGGCAGTCTAACCCTAACCCTAATCCTGGGTCAGGCAGTCTAACCCTAACCCTAATCCTGGGTCAGGCAGTCTAACCCTAACCCTAATCCTGGGTCAGGCAGTCTAACCCTAACCCTAATCCTGGGTCAGGCAGTCTAACCCTAACCCTAATCCTGGGTCAGGCAGTCTAACCCTAATCCTGGGTCAGGCAGTCTAACCCTAAAACTAATCCTGGGTCAGGCAGTCTAACCCTAACCCTAATCCTGGGTCAGGCAGTCTAACCCTAACCCTAATCCTGGGTCAGGCAGTCTAACCCTAATCCTGGGTCAGGCAGTCTAACCCTAATCCTGGGTCAGGCAGTCTAACCTTAACCCTAATCCTGGGTCAGGCAGTCTAACCCTAACCCTAATCCTGGGTCAGGCAGTCTAACCCTAACCCTAACCCTGGGTCAGGCAGTCTAACCCTAACCCTAATCCTGGGTCAGGCAGTCTAACCCTAATCCTGGGTCAGGCAGTCTAACCTTAACCCTAATCCTGGGTCAGGCAGTCTAACCCTAACCCTAATCCTGGGTCAGGCAGTCTAACCCTAACCCTAATCCTTGGTCAAGCAGTCTAACCCTAACCCTAATCCTGGGTCAGGCAGTCTAACCCTAACCCTAATCCTGGGTCAGGCAGTCTAACCCTAACCCTAATCCTGGGTCAGGCAGTCTAACCCTAACCCTAATCCTTGGTCAAGCAGTCTAACCCTAACCCTAATCCTGGGTCAGGCAGTCTAACCCTAACCCTAATCCTGGGTCAGGCAGTCTAACCTTAACCCTAATCCTGGGTCAGGCAGTCTAACCCTACCCCTAATCCTGGGTCAGGCAGTCTAACCCTAACCCTAATCCTGGGTCAGGCAGTCTAACCCTAAAACTAATCCTGGGTCAGGCAGTCTAACCCTACCCCTAATCCTGGGTCAGGCAGTCTAACCCTAACCCTAAACCTGGGTCAGGCAGTCTAACCCTAACCCTAATCCTGGGTCAGGCAGTCTAACCCTACCCCTAATCCTGGGTCAGGCAGTCTAACCCTAACCCTAATCCTGGGTCAGGCAGTCTAACCCTAACCCTAATCCTGGGTCAGGCAGTCTAACCCTAACCCTAATCCTGGGTCAGGCAGTCTAACCCTAAAACTAATCCTGGGTCAGGCAGTCTAACCCTAACCCTAATCCTGGGTCAGGCAGTCTAACCCTAATCCTGGGTCAGGCAGTCTAACCCTAATCCTGGGTCAGGCAGTCTAACCCTAATCCTGGGTCAGGCAGTCTAACCCTAATCCTGGGTCAGGCAGTCTAACCTTAACCCTAATCCTGGGTCAGGCAGTCTAACCCTAACCCTAATCCTGGGTCAGGCAGTCTAACCCTAACCCTAATCCTGGGTCAGGCAGTCTAACCCTAATCCTGGGTCAGGCAGTCTAACCTTAACCCTAATCCTGGGTCAGGCAGTCTAACCCTAACCCTAATCCTGGGTCAGGCAGTCTAACCCTAACCCTAATCCTGGGTCAGGCAGTCTAACCCTAATCCTGGGTCAGGCAGTCTAACCTTAACCCTAATCCTGGGTCAGGCAGTCTAACCCTAACCCTAATCCTGGGTCAGGCAGTCTAACCCTAACCCTAATCCTGGGTCAGGCAGTCTAACCCTAACCCTAATCCTGGGTCAGGCAGTCTAACCCTAACCCTAATCCTGGGTCAGGCAGTCTAACCCTAACCCTAATCCTGGGTCAGGCAGTCTAACCCTAACCCTAATCCTGGGTCAGGCAGTCTAACCCTAACCCTAATCCTGGGTCAGGCAGTCTAACCCTAACCCTAATCCTGGGTCAGGCAGTCTAACCCTAACCCTAAACCTGGGTTCCATTCACAGACCCATTCTAAAACATCTAGCCCATATTTATTAGTCATGCATTTGAATCTTGGCCCGTCCCAATCCGGTGGTGGAACTTAAAATTTGCATTTCCCATCTTTTCGTTTATGTTTATGTTTATGTTTATGCATTTGGCAGACGCTTTTTTCCAAAGTGACTTACAGGGGAAAAACAATTCAATCACTCAATCAATCAAATTTTATTTATGTAGTGCCAGATCACAAAAAAGTTCTCTCATGACACTTTATATATATAGTTGGTCAAAACCAGACTCTAAGCCAATTTACAGAAACCCAACATACAGGGACAGACCTCAGTCTGGGTTATCACAGCTGAATTTATGTTAAATAACACAAAGACGTGCATTTTCTAAACCACTTGTTAATGTCTCACTTGGAACATTAATCTTCCAGACACAACGATCCGGGCCGCAAAAATTTTAAGATGATGAAATCGTCAAATACCATGCTTTACCAGGCGTTGGGCATCCCCAACTTACGTGACGTCATTGTGCAACTACAACAAAACAATTAATTCCCCACGATGAAGAAATGAATCAGCCAGTGTCGACTTTGACCGACAACAAGATTCACAATGTCATGAGTTTTACCCCCACAAAATTATCAACCAAATAATAATAAGTAAGAAAATTTGGAAAAACAAGTAGGAAATCAGGATCTTTTTTTTTTTATTCCCTTTTTTTGTAATCTCTGGTTTAATTGTTTCATCTGATTTTGACTCAAAGAACCGCCTTCAGGAAAGCCAAACGGGCTTGACCAGACTGACACACTGAACGCATTCAGGACCATATTTTGCTTTCATGTCATCTACTATGGGTCCTGTGGTAGACGCTGCTCCCTTACCTTGTTTATTCCCCATCGCCAAATCCTCATTGACTGAACCCCTTTAAGATCCCCACCAGGGAAACCCCTGTTGAGTACTACTAATGCACAACTAAAGAAGTTGGGTGCAAAACAAAGTTCACAAAGCAAGTAACCCCTCTAACCTCCCCACCAAGAAAAACTCGATGAGTACTTCTAATGCGCGGTTAAAGGAATTAGTTGTGGTATCAACCGGTTGATTGCGTTCCAAACACTTTTCCCTTTTATCGCTTAAATCAGCCTAACCATGAAACGCCGTGACGCCGCACTGCCACGTTTCCTGATTTAACAATTATTTAGACATAGGCGTCCCCGTGAATATCGACTTCATTTCTAAGGTACAAGTGGATTAAAAACCCTGTGACCTGGCCACATAGAGTCTAGCCTTACTTCCAAAGCAGACGCTCAGACCCCTCTGCCTCAAAAACAGGTACGCTCAGGCTTCCATAGTAGATGACATGTTTTCACTTTAGCAATTTGTTTTCACTTTTAAATTAATCAATTAGAATTAGGACATTAGCAATTTGTTTTTCATTTTTAAATGAGTTACCCAGAATTAGGACATAATTTAAATTGGTAAAAATACCTCTCACTCTTTCACAAGGAGGACGTAGAGTTTGGGTTCGTTGGATAGACGTGAAGTCGACCAGTTTCACTCCAGGCATCGGACCCTCTTGTCTCTTAAGGTTTTCAGTGAGGTAGAGGAGAACCTGTAGATTGTGGATTCTTGGTGGCTAACCTGTCCGACGCCTTCGAGTGTCACATGGCGGATCTTCAGCTATTTCACTTCTGACACCAACTGTTATGGAAAAAATACTCTGCTCATTTGTCCTCAAAATAAGAAAAGCTCATTTCAGATGATCGGTGTCATTTCAGTATGAATTTAATTGGAGTTCCAAGGTACGATCGTACAGAGGCAAGTTGTCTGCAAGAGTGTAGAAGAAAATACAGTTGGTCATTCTCTCTTATATGAAACTAATGAAAAGGATTGGCCTGGAATATGTAAGAGTACAGGAAGAGATCAAGTTGTGTGTGAGAAAGCACCTCTGCTCCACACAGATGTCCATCTGATCATTCGACAAAATACAAAGTACAACAAAACCAAGCCCTAACAGGACAAAAACCCCAGTCTCATATAATACTGAGTTCAGAGTTCCAACAATCTTATATGGAATATGGAATATATGTAAACTTATATGGAATATATACAAACTTATATGGAATATATGTAACTTGCCACTACAGTAGTCTAACCCTAACCCTAATCCTGGGACAGGCAGTCTAATCCTAACCCTAACCCTAGTTCTGTCCTAGGTTTACCTGGAGCGGCTCCTGGCATACGCAGACATGGACCTCCGTCCTGGAAACTGGAAGAGGATGGTCCTGGGCGCTGTCCTGCTGGCGTCCAAAGTGTGGGATGACCAGGCCGTGTGGAACGTAGACTACTGCCACATCCTGAAGGACGTCACAGTGGACGACATGTAGGTGGAGTCTGTACACAGTCTGTATATATATATATATATATATGTATTTTTTTTTTTTTTTTTCAAATTTTTAATTAGAAACATTGAGAAAAGTTCAATATACATTTAAATTACATTGTGGTCACATAACAAGTATGTGACCGATAACCAAACTTTCCATTCTCAACATTTCAGATTTTCTTTTTTTTTTTTTGTTAAACAAAACAATTGAACAATGAACAATGGATGCATTGTTACATAAAGAAAACATATACAAAAGACCAAGAGACTTTGACCTCCTCTCTCTAAAGAAAAATAAATAAGTAAATAAATAAAATAAGAAAAGTAGAATTAATTAATTACACAAAAAACAAAACAATTCCAGATACTTTGTCATTATATTGTCATTTCTAGTACATTTAGGGTTCCCACAGGTTGTGTTTGGTAAGTGTAAACAAAAAATATCCACTTTGACCAGAGATCTGAAAATTTGTTCATTTGTAATCGAAGGGAGAAGGTTAGTCTTTCCATCTGGTAAATTTCATTCACAATTTCGACCCATTTTTCCAGACTAGGTGGTTCAGGTTGGAGCCAGTGCCTGGTCACAGCCTTTTTGCCAGCAGTTATTACAATTCTATACAAGTAGGCATTGTTCACTAAAAATTCAGTCTTTCCCATAATTAAGGTGGCAAATTCAAAAGGTAAGGTAACATTAAGTATATATTCTATATTTTTGTGTATATCCTTCCAAAATTGTTTTATTTTTGGGCAGTCCCAGAATATGTGCCAGTGATTGGCATCTTGGCTTCCACACTGTCTCCAGCACTTAAGCTCCTCCCCGCAGCAGTAACCTTTTGTTTAGGAGTAATGAAAAATCTAATCAAGCATTTCCAATTGAATTCTCTCCAAGAATATGAGTTTGTGCATTTCCACTCAGATGTACAGTAACCTGGCCATTCTTCATCAGTAATAATAGTGGTGCTGTCCTTTTCCCATTTGATTTTCACATATTGTGTTGAATATGTTTTTTTACTCAGAAACCCTTTGTATAATCTGGATAGAATACCTTTTTTAGATTTAGCCCTGTAGGAATCTAGTATTTCTTTAAGCACTGGTTCCTGCACATCCAAAGGGAAGCTTATTTCACGATTAATGTAGTGGCGTACCTGCAGATATTTGTAGAAATCTTGTTTTTCCAAGTTATGATTTTCTATGAGAGTTTGAAAATCTTTTATTACTCCTTTCTCTGTTAAAGAAAAATAGGTTGTTATACCTTTATGAATTCAATTCCGAAATCCCTTATCATTTTGATTGGGCTTAAAATCAGGGTCATATGCACACCATCTCACAATCTTCAGATTATCGTGTAATTTGTATTCATCTTTTGCATTTGACCAAGGTTTTAATGATGACTCTAGCCATGGATTTTCAACCTCATTAAGGACTTTTCCTACATCTTTATTTCCCAATACTGCCTGTAGTGGGGGTTCCGATATTAAGAGGACCTCAATGTCCTTCCATCGAGCATGATAGTTAGGATTACACAGGTTTATTAGCGGTTTGATTTGTGCTGAATAAAAATAGTCTTTTAAATTAGGCACTGCCATTCCCCCCATTTTCTTTGGAGAGCTGTAATGTTTTGAATCTCACCCGTGGTTTTTTCCCCAACCATATGAATCTAGAAATTATTTTTTCCCATTCCAAAAGTTGCTTTTTTGTGATTTCAATTGGGAGAGCCTGAAACAAAAAAAGGAATCGTGGCAGTATGTTCATTTTCACTGACTCAATTCTTTGAATTAGACTCATGCAGGGAATGGCAGTCCATCTCTGAATATCTTGTTTAATTTTTGCCACAAGGTCATCATAATTATGTTTGGATATGGTTGTAATTTCTGTGGGGATAACAACTCCTAAGTACTTTAAAGTGGTTAAATCCCATTTTAGGTTTAATTCTTTGCGTAAAGTTCTTGGAGGGTCATAATTTAAAGTAATAATCTGTGTTTTATTTACATTCAATTTATATCCTGCATAATTGCCAAAGGTTTTCAGGCAGTTGAACAAAACAGGCAATGATTTAGTTGGTTCGTTTAAATATATTAGGACATTGTCAGCGTATAGTGCCACTTTATGTACATCTCCAGAAATGTTTATCCCCTTTATATCATCTGTCTGTCTAATCATTTGAGCCAGAGGCTCTATGTAGAGAGCGAACAAAAGAGGAGAAAGCCCACAGCCCTGCCTAGTTCCGCGTTCCAATTCAAATGCTTTTGTTAAGTATCCGTTTATTTTTATTCGGGCTGTTGGTTTTGTGTACAAGGACTCAATTGTTTTTATAAAATTATTATGAAAGCCAAACTTCTGCAACACTTCATATAAGAAGTTCCAGCTCACAGAGTCAAAGGCCTTCTCAGCGTCAAGACTGACCAAAGCTGCTTGAATCTTCTGCTTTTTAATATAGTTCATTACATGTAAAGTACGCCTTATATTATCATGCGTTTGTCTCTGTGAGATAAAGCCTGTCTGGTCAGTGTTAATAAGTTTTGGTAAAATCGTCTCTAATCTCTTTGCTAAGATTGACGTAAAAAGTTTGTAATCGGTATTGAGAACCGAAATGGGTCTAAATGAGCTACAATTGAGTGGATCCTTTCCTCCTTTAGGAATTACTGAGATGGTGGCTTCTTTCCATGAAGGTGGCATTCTCCCATCTTTTAAAGCTATATTTAGTATTTGTAGAAGAAAAGGTGATAATTCAGTTTTAAATTTCTTATACCATTCGGCAGAAAAACCGTCTGGGCCAGGCGATTTGTTTGCCTTTAGTTTTGATATTGCACTTGACAATTCTCTCTCAGTTATTTCAACCATAAGTGTTTTATTTTGGTTTTCAGATAAGACAGGCAGTTCGAGTGTGCTCAAAAAGTTACTTATCTGTTGTTTATTTTTTAAATTTGGTTGTGTGGATAATTGTTTATAATAATTTTGAAAGACAGATTGGATTTCCGCCTGTTTATACAAACATGTTTTTGAAATTGGGTCTTTTATCTTATATATTGTGTTATCTGCTTGTTGTTTTTGTAATTTACTTGCGAGTAATTTGGCAAATTTAGAACCTGATTCATAACACTTTTGTTTCGTGTAAATCATCTTTTTCCGTATTTCCAACTGGTACATAGCATTTATTCGGTTTCTTAAAATTTTCAATTTGCTGTTAAGCTCTGGATTCAAATCTCTTTTGTGTTTTGACTCAAGTTCTTTAACTCTTTGTTTAGATCTTTTATCTTAGACTGTCTCTCTCTCTTTTTATGTGAGCAAAAAGATATAATTTTACCTCTCATATATGCTTTTAATGTGTCCCATACAATTTCTGGGCTTACTTGACCATCAAGATTTTCCTTCAAAAAAGCTGAAATATCGGTTTTAATTAATTTAGCAAATTGAATGTCATTTAACACATGTGTGTTCAATTTCCATAATGTATTCTTGGATTCATTATTAATTTGCAAAGTTAAGAAAATAGGAGCATGGTCCGACAAGTCCATGTTTCCTATATCTGCATTTTCTATTCGGTGACAATCCCTTTTAAAAATAAAAAAAGAATCAATCCTTGAGTACACTGTATGTGAGTGAGAATAATGAGTATAGTCACGGCTTGTTGGATAGAGGTTCCTCCAAATATCTATAACACCATGGTCTGACATCAGTATTTTAATTTTCTTTTGTAAAGAATTTCGAGCAACAGGTTTTGATGAGTCTAGTTTTGGGTTAAGCCTTAAATTCCAATCTCCCCCACAAATAATAATTCCAGTTGCTTGTGTCATCAGCTCAAAGAGTTTTCTATAGAACCTAAGGTCACTGCAGGGGGGTGCATATACATTAAGCAGTGTTATTATAACACCATCTATTTTCCCTGATATTAGTGAATATCGCCCTTCTTTGTCCTTATTTTCAGAAATTAATTCAAAAGGAATCTTGTGAGATATTAAGGTAGCGACCCCCCTTCTGTGACCAGTGTTGTAAGATGAGTAATATATTTTAGAAAAACCCATTTTTTGCAGTTTTTCATGTTCAGCAGAATTAAGGTGTGTTTCTTGCAGCATAGCAATTTCAACATTCTCCTTTCTCAATTTGGATAATATCTTACTTCGTTTTGTCGGATTAAGAACCCCGTTTACATTATATGAAGCAAACTTTATACCATTGGTCATAACATTCTTATTAAACATAGTCTCCCAGTCCAATGCCCATCAACAAAATGCATCCATTCAACTGTGAACAAAAGAACACGAACAAAACAAAAACTTTGAATCATAACAAATGTAACTCCTTGTGGAGAGCATGCTTCCAGTGCAGAGGTTCTAAGTAACTGAACCTTTGTTGGGCTTGCGGTATCAGAAGTCCCTTCAGGGGAAAACCTGCTCGCTAAGGGCAGGGCCCACTGAGATGGCTGTATGGTGTCAGCAATCATAAACAAATAGTGTCTATACCCGACATGTTATATTATCAAGAGAATCGGGAGTAAAACGGGGACTGAGATCCAAATGGATAACTTTAGCTTTGAGTTAAAGGACATTTGTAAAACAAATAGTTACTTATCTGCAGGAGTCTGGCGTCTGAATTCTTGCAGTTTTTCCACAATATGCAACTGAGTATCTTCACTGGCTTGAGAGGCTGCACTTTGCGCTGCTGTGCCTTGCTCCCGGGTCCGCTGCCAGGGTGAAAGCCGCTGCAACTCACGCTGATATGGTTCCATGTTAGGCGGTATGATGGTAACTGGGAGTCCGCGTGATGACATGTCTGCCGTTGCCTCCACTGCATTTTGATACAGACGGGTCCCCTCTTGGAAGAACACTCGCATTTTCGCAGGGTATGGTGTTTGGAACTTGATTTTCTTCTCCTTAAGCACCTTCTTTACCTGGCTGTATTCGGCACGCTTCTTAAGGATAGCCGGTGGGTAATCGTGGTCCACAATCGTTTGTTGTTGTAGAAAACTTGTGTCTTTTGCCATGCTCTCCTTATTACCTCCTCTTTGACTCTGAAACTGGCAAACTTGGCAATGATGGAGCGAGGCTTTGATGGGTCATTTGGCATAGGTCCTAGTGCTCTGTGGGCTCGTTCAATCTTCATTTCAACCTCATGTGGAATATCCAGGGAATCTCTTAGCATTTTCTCCAAAAAGGAAATAATGTTGGTGCCTTCGGCTTGCTCTGGAATAGCGTAGATTCTGATGTTATCTCTACGTGCGCGAGCTTCTTGCTCTGTGAGCCTAGCCTCCATGCTATTCTGTCGCTGTATTAGCTGCTCCAGTAATGTAGATGCTGCCTGCATAGATGTTTCAACCTCGCCAATACAGCATTCTGCTTCATCCAGACGATTGTTTGTTGAGTGTAGATTTTGTTGGATATCAGAGAGCTGTTTCTTATTGTCTTGTCTGAAATCTTTCAGTTCTTTGAGTATGCTATCCAAGCTAGCTCTTTCTGTTTCGTTATCCTCCGAGTCCTCGTGGATGGGAGAGCAGCTCGGTTCATGCCGTATTTCCTCATCGTTAAGCTCCATGTCCGCGCTCCCCCTCCGTCCTTTACCTCTCCTGGTCTCCATTTTCTTAAAATTGTCAATTTTTGTAATACATTGGCTTATCAGGAGGGTTTTTTATCAATACCGTCGGAGAGCACTAAAGTTATGCGGCCATCTTGGGTGCAACCCGGAAACGCCACCCACAGTCTGTGTATTTATACATGTAGTGAATATGTATATACATGTAGGTTTAGTCTATATACAGCATATATATATGTATATATATATATATATATATATATATATATATATATATATATATATATACACATGTTATGCCTGTAACGGTACACAAAATTTTCGGTTCAGTACGTTTTTGGTTTTCAAAACCACGGTTCAGTTTTTTATGGTTCGGTACGGGAAGAAAGAAAACCCCTCAAAATGTCTTTAATGCATTTATGAATTTTTGAACATTCTTCCCCCAATTGTTGGAGACAATAGAATATAGTAAGTTTAGTAGTTTGCCTTGGACTTGAACCAGGGTCCTCCTATTCAAAAGGCAGCAGCTCTAACCACTGCACTATACACAGACACATGGAAGCATACACCAGCAAAAGGTTCACAGGGATTTTTTTCAATGTGATCACTAAAAGAAAGTACTCTTCAAAAAATCGCAATTATTCCATAACCGTAGGTCGTATCTGAAAAATTCTTTCAGTTTTGGATTCTGCAGACTCGTGGGAATTTAGTGAGGTATAACTTTTTTGTCAAAAGTCTGAAATGAATAAGCAGTAATTGCAGAAATATAGAGTACCTTTCAAAGGCAGATTGCCAACTTCCTGTTGGAGTTAGCTCATAAGTGTCAGTGTAGGATTTGTCGGCTCAATCAGACCAACATTTTGGCATTTGTGTCATGTTTCTGTGACATTCCTACTGGCCCCTAGGGCAGTTTTTGTGTATTTTTTAGTACGAAGTTGGTGCTACAGAGTCCTTTTTGGCACCCAAGGGGTTAATTTTGATATTGTGTCAAAGTGGTCACCAGCCATGACATACATGGCAAATTTGGTGAGTTTTGGAGCATGTTAAGGGGGTCAAATGACAGTCTAAAGTGGAAAAAGTATGAAAATAAACAAATTGTTATAAGTCAATAACCGTACATCCTATCTCAAAATTTTTTGCATGTGAGCATTGTGGTGAGTCCCGTGAATGGATAGATATGTCACATGTGAGTCACAAGAGTCCAAAGTGAAAAATGAGTTCCAGACATCGGAACTTTCCGGGCTCATAAAAAAAAAAAAAAAAAAAAAAAAATAAGACAGTTAAGACTAAGTTACGAGATCACTTTTTTGAGGAGAGTTCACCCTATCTTTTGGTGCTATTGAGAAACCAATACGACAAACGGTGTCATCGGAGTTAGTTTTAGAAATTTTATTTTGAAAGGCATATTGCGAACTTCCTGTTGGAGATAGGTCAAAAGTGTCAGTGGATGATTTGTAGTGCTTCATCAAACAAACATTTTGGCATTGGTTTCATGTCTGTACAACATTCCTTTTGGTCATGAGGGCTGTTACCATTTTTTTTTTTTTTTTTTACAAAGGTGGCACTAGAGAGCACATTTTGGCACCTATGGGGTTAATTTTTAAATTTTATAAAATTTTTCGCCAGGCCTGACATGTGTGCCAAGTTTGGTGAGTTTTCAAGCATGTTTAGGGGGTCAAAATCCAGGTGGAAGTGGCGAAGTAAGAATAATAATAATATCAAAATTAAAGCTGCAAGCAGCATTGGGCGGGACCTCGCACCGGGCGATCCGCCTCCCACGCGATCCGCCCCCCCGCGTGATCCGCCTCCCCTGCGATCCGCCTCCCGTGACCCTCCACACCTCAGCTCCACTCACACCTCTCCGTCCCCATACCAGTTCCCACCCTTTAGTGTCCGTCCTCCTTACATCTGTACAGAACACCAGCGACCCTCTGCTGAAGCCACCATCACCTTTAAAATGAGACTTTTATTTTGGAAACCCTACTGTGTGTATGTGCATTTGTTTTTAATGTGAGAGAAAGAATCAGTTTGAAAAATTAATTGAAATTGTATGAATAAGTGAGTATAAAACTGATGATTTACCACATTTAAGGCTTTTATTTTGGAAAAACCCTATTGTGTTAGGATGTGTGTCTGTGAGAAAGAGTACTTTTGAATGAAGAAACATTGTACAAACAGTTGAGTGTTTGGTCATAAAAATGAAAAGAAGTTATGTAATAGACATTTTGTATTATTCTTAATTTTGGTTTTATTTTGAAAAAATGTACTCCGTGTACTTTTGAATGTGTGCAAAATTTCCAATATCCACAATACAATGCAGTAAAACCTGTTTTAAAATAAAATTTAAAAAAAAAAAAAATTTTTGGATTACCTGGGACTTGAACCAGGGTCCTTCTGCTCCATAGGCAGCTACATGAACCACTGCACTACAGAGACATATGTTAAAATGTGCACCAGCAAGACTTTTATAGGGATTTTGCCATTTGGAAAAGTGAAACTAAACATAGTCTTCAAAAAATCGCCATAATTCCATAACCGTAGGTCGTATCTGAAAAATTGTTTCACTTTTGGATTCTGCAGACTCGTGGAAATTCAATGAGGTATAAGTTTTATGTCAAAACTCTGAAATGAATAAGCAGTAATTGCAGAAACGTAGAGTAACTTTCAAAGGCAGATTGCCAACTTCCTGTTGGAGTTAGCTCATGAGTGTCAGTGTATGATTTGTCGGGCTCAATCAGACCAACATTTTGCCATTTGTTTCATGTTTCTGTGACATTCCTACTGGCCGCTAGGGCAGATTTTGTGTGTTTTTTAGTACATAGGTGGCGCTACAGAGTCCATTTTGGCACCCAAGGGGTTAATTTTGATATTGAATCAAAGTGTTCACCAGCCATGACATACATGGCAAATTTGGTGAGTTTTGGCGCATGTTAAGGGGGTCAAATGGCAGTCTAAAGAGGAAAAAGTATGAAAAGAAACAAATTCTCATAAATCAATAACCGTACATCCTATCTCAAAATTTTTTGCATGTGAACGTTGTGGTGAGTTCCCTGAACGCGTAGATATGTCACATGTGGGGAAAAACTGCAAAGTGAAAAATGACTTCCAAACATCACAAATTTGCGGGCTTGTAAAAAAAAACTAGGACAGTTAAGACTAAGCTACGAGATCACTTTTGTGAGGAGGGTTCAGTCTATCTTTTGGTGCTATTTAGAAGTCAATACGACAAACGCTGTCATCGGAGTAAGTTTTAGAAATTTTATTTTGAAAGGCATATTGTGAACTTCCTGTTGGAATTAGGTCATAAGTGTCAGTGGATGATTTTTAGTGCTTTTTCCAACCAACATTTTGGCACTGGTTCTATTTCTCTACGACATTCCTACTGGCCACTAGGGCATTTGCCATATTTTTCACATAGGTGGCGCTAGAGAGCCCATTTTGGCACCTATGGGGTTAATTTTTTCATTTTATCAAATTTTTCGCCAGGCCTGACATGTGTGCCAAATTTGCTGAGTTTTTGAGCATGTTCAGGGGGTCAAAATCCAGTTTAAAGTGACGATAGTATAATAATAATAATAATAATAATAATAAAAAACGAACGAATAACAATAGGGCCTTGCTTGCAGGCAAGGCCTCTCACTGTGTGAGAGGGCCTTACCTTTCGGCTCGGTCCCTAATAAAAACGAACGAAAAACAATAGGGCCTTGCTTGCAGGCAAGGCCTCTCACTGTGTGAGAGGGCCTTACCTTTCGGCTCGGTCCCTAATGAACGAAAAACAATAGGGCCTTGCTTGCAGGCAAGGCCTCTCACTGTGTGAGAGGGCCTTACCTTTTGGCTCGGTCCCTAAAAAAAAAAAAAAAAAAAAAAATTCCACATGAATTGCAACACTAACAAGAGAGCAAACTGGTATTCTGTTTAAACAAACTGAAGAGCAACACTGACAAATAAATTAATCTAATTATTTATTTTAGGACAGATAAACTGTTTAGGCCACTGTGTGTACTTGTGTGTGTGTGTGTGTGTGTGTGTGTGTATGTAGGGTGCGATTTGTCGAAAACACGGGGGGGGGGGGGTGTTCTTTTTTTTTGTCTTTTGTCGGGGGGGGTATACGTGGGGGTTCAGTCCATAACTAATGTAATAACTAACACTGGCGTGAAATGAAAGTGAAACTTTACATCCTTTCAACTCCTTTACAACTTTCAACTCTGGGTTCTATTCAGCTATTATACAGTGTGTGTGTGTGTGTGTGAGTGTGTGTGTGAGAGAGAGAGAGAGAGAGAAAGAGAGAGAGAGCTAGTGTCAGTGTTTTAGAACTACTGTAGTTCCTAGGGGCCAAACAAGGTCCGTCTTATCTCCGTCTCTTTCCTGGTTGTTGTCTTTCACCTGAACCTGAACTGATCCAAACTGGACTGGACTGATGCTGGAGGGTCTGCAGTCTGTTCCCTTCAGGTTCACATCAGATTTGTTGTTTTTTTTAACCTTATGGAAGCAGCTATTTCATGTTTCGATTCATTGTGCACTAGTTCCATATGTCCGTGTGGAACTTGCACAGATTTAAAGTTCCACATCGAACGATGCCTTTTGTTCTTTTTTCTTTTTCTCATTATACTGTGCTGTTTCGGTACAGCGGTGAACTGAAACAGTTCGGTTCGGTACGTGTACCGTTACAGGCCTAATATGTTGTCTATGTGTAGATATGTGTGTGTATACATATATATATATATATATATATATATATATATATATTTGTAAATATGCAGGCATATACCCTAACCCCATTCACAGAGCTGTAGTCCACCCTGTTCGGTTCTCCTGTACGGTTCTCCTGTTCGGTTCTCTTGTTCGGTTCTCTTGTTTGGTTTGCGAATCCTTTGTAAACTCTCTGTTCTCAGGAATGAGCTGGAGCGTCAGTTTCTGGAGTTGCTGCAGTTTAACATCAACGTTCCGTCCAGTGTTTATGCCAAGTACTACTTTGACCTGCGATCGCTGTCCGAGTCCAACCACCTGAACTTCCCCCTGGTTCCGCTGAGCAGAGACAAGGCCCAGAAACTAGAGGTGAGCACCACGTCCACCAGAACCTTCACTGTCACCTCTGCTGTTCTGTTCCTTCTAATGTTCTACCTGTTCTACCCTCATTGCATCCTTTTCTTTGGTACAGGCTATTTCCCGACTCTGTGACGACAAATACAAGGATGTACGGCGAGCGGCGAGGAAACGTTCAGCGAGCATGGACCACCTGAGTGGGACCAGGTGGGTTCCTGCCATCCTGTCCTGACCCGGACCAGCATGGACCACCTGAGTGGGACCAGGTGGGTTCCTGCCATTCTGTCCTGACCCGGACCAGCTGGAGGATCTGGATCTGGAACCAATCTGAACTGAACCTGATCCCAGACCTTCACACCGGACCCAGATCTCAGGCCTTCATACCAGACCCAGATCTCAGACCTTCACACTGGACCCAGATCTCAGACCTTCATACTGGAACCAGACCTTGATGAGTCTTTGGAGGTTGATGTGGACCTGTTGCCATTTCAGTGCCTCAGTTCTTCTACCAGGACAGTGACCGAATCCTTTGAGTGTGTTCAGGTCTGTTCTGCTCTGTATTATTGGTCCGTTTCATGCCTAACTCAGTGACTGGAGGATTTGACTGGACTTTCTATCTATCTATCTATCTATCTATCTATCTATCTATCTATCTATCTATCTATCTATCTATCTATCTATCTATCTATCTATCTATCTATCTATCTATCTATTCTCTTCCTCTTATCCGGGGCCGGGTCGTGGGGGTAACAGTCTAAGCAGGAATGGCCAGACTCCTCCCTCTCCTCAGACTCCTCCTCCAGCTCTTCCGGGGGGACCCCGAGGTATTCCCAGTCCAGTCCACAGACACAGTCTCTCCAGTGTGTCCGAGGTCTTCCCTCAGGTTTCCTCCTGATGGGACATGCCCAGAACACCTCCCCACGGAGGAGTCCAGGAGGATCTGAACCTGATGTCTGATCCACCTCAGCTGGTTCCTCTGGATGTGGAGGAGCAGCGGTTCTACTCTGAGCTCCTCCCCCTATCCCTAAGGGTGCGCCCACCCACCCTACAGCGGAAACTCATTTGGACCGCTTGTATATGGGATCTGGTCGTTTGGGTGCTGACCCAAAGCTCATGACCATAGGTGAGGGTCTGAACGTAGACTGAGGGTAAATCCAGAGCTTCTCCTTTGGGCTCAGCTCCTTCTGAACCACAGCAGACCTATCCAAGCACTGCATCACTGCACACGCTGCACCCACCCACCTGTCAATCTGAACCTTCATCCTTCCCTCACTGTGAATGAACAAGACCCAGATACTTGAACTCCTCCACTTGGAGCAAAGACTCTCCGCCGACCCCGAAACGGCAAACCACCTTTTTCCGGTCAAGAACCATGGCCTTGGATTTGGAGGTGCTGATCCTCATCCCACTCGCTTCACACTGGACTGCAAACCGCCCCAGGGCACGCTGAAGGTCCAGGTTTGATGAGGCCAACAGGACAACATCATCTGCAAAAAGCAGAGATGAAATCCTGTGGTCCCCAAACTGGACCCCCTCCGGCCCCTGGCTGCGCCTAGAAATTCTGTCCATAAAAATTATGAACAGAACCGGTGACAAAGGGCAGCCCTGCCAGAGTCTCACATGCACCTGGAACAGGTCTGACTTACTGCTGGCAATGCGAACCAGGCTCCTGCTTCAGTCATACATAGTCCCAAAGCACCCCCCACAGGATACCATGAGGGACACGGTTGAACGCCTTCTCCAGATCCACAAAACACATGTGGACTGGTTGGGTGAACTCCCATGAACCCTCGAGCACCCGATGGAGAGTGTAGACCTGGTCCAGTGTTCCGTGACTGGGACGAAAACCGCATTGTTCCTCCTGGATCTGAGGTTCGACTATCGGTCAGATCCTCCTCTCCAGTACTCTGGAATAGACTTTCCCCGGGAGGCTGAGGAGTGTGATCCCCCTGTGGTTGGAGCACATCCTCCGGTCCCCCTTCTTTAAAAGGGGGACCACCACCCCGGTCTGCCAGTCCAGAGGTACTGTTCCCGACTGCCGCACGATGTTACAGAGACGTGTCAACCAAGACAGTCCTGCACAATCCAGAGACTTAAGGTACTCAGGGTGAATCTCATCCACCCCTGGTGCCCTGCCACTGAGGAGCTTACCAACCACCTCAGTGACTTCAGCTTGGGTGATGGACGAGTCCACCTCTGGGACCTCAGCCTCTGCTTCCTCCATGGAAGACGTGGCAGTGGGATTGAGGAGATCCTCAGTTTTCCTTCCACCGTCTGACAATATCCCCAGTCGAGGTCAGCAGCTCCCCACTTCCACTGTAAACAGTGTTGGTGGCGCACTGCTTTCCCCTCCTGAGGCACCGGATGGTTTGCCAGAATTTCCTCGAGGCTGACCGATAGTCCTCCTCCATGGCTTCCCCAAACTCCTCCTAGACCCGAGTTATTGCCTCCACAACTGCTCGGGCCGTGGTGCGCCTGGCCTGCCAGTACCCATCAGCTGCCTCAGGAGTCCCACGAGCCAAAAAGGCTGCATAAGACTCCTTCTTCAGCTTGACGGCATCCCTTACTTCCTGGGAGTTGAAGACTGCACTGACATTGGGCTCTGCCTGACGTTCCCAGCAGACCCTCACAACACGTTTGGGCCTGCTGAGTCTGTCTGGCTTCCTCCTTCGGCAGCGGATCCAACTCATCACCAGGTAATGATCGGTTGACAGCTCTACCCCTCTCTTCACCCCAGTTTGTCCATGGACCAAGACCAGATATTTGGGATATTGGTACCACCCAAGGGGGCAAGTTCTAGCGATGCATTTTCAAATGGCCTTTATCTATAGATAATATTTTGCTATGATAGCCATTCCACAGTAGTAGCTTAGTCCTAGCTATCAGCCACTGAATAAACCCACTGAAAGGGACCAAACCAGAGGTCATAAAAGGTCATTTGAATGGATGGAATGTTAATACCAACACAGATTCACCACATTCATGGCCAGTTCTTTGTTATTATCAAAGATCTGAGTTTCATAAAAACCCAAATAAACAGTTTAGACAGTAGAGAAGTGCATACTGCAGCATTACACATATAGTAGTCTGGTTGATGAATAGTTCACTGTAAGTGACAAAATCAGAGGTTATAAATGTGGATGTTAATACCAACACAGATTCACCAGAATAATGGCCAATTCTTTGTTATTATCAAAGATCTGAGTCACATATAAACCACAATAAACAGTTCGGACAGTAGATAAGTGCATACTGCAGTATTCCATAGCAGTCTTGAAGCTGAATAGGTGGTCAGCAACATAACAGTGGTCAGCATTAACCCTTTGGAGTCCCTAGATGAGCCGTCTCACATCCAAATCACAAACTGATTTAAGACAGCGGATCAGCAGACAGAGTCTCTCTGAGTCTTCATTTCAACTGGTGTGAAAGTGCGGATGTCAAAGAAAAACTGAGACATCAATGTTGTTGAAAGGCCAAGTAAACCAGTCTCATGATACACAATAAATACAGAATTTTCATCATTATTGTCATCATATTCGGTGCAGGAAGAGACGGTAATAATGGGTTTCTAAGAGAAGTGCTTGCATGAAAAAAAAAACAAAAAAAAAACATGTCACTGGGTTTGGTGGAAAAGTGAACTACATCAACCAATCAGATGTATGGCATCTTGTGACACCTGATTGTTGTTATAAGTAGTTGTATATAGTTTTCTGAGTTGTAAAAACGTTAAAATGTTTAAAAAGTTTTCAATTTAGAAAATGTAAGTTATAAAAATGGTTCCTTCAACAACATTTTGGCAAAAAACACTTAAATTTCATGTTTTTTTTGGTGTGTGATTTTAGGTTCAGTGTGTTAATACAGCATGTCAAGACAAGGCAAAGTAAACAGTTTGTTAAGAAGAAATATAAAGGCAAAAACAAAAGTATTCAAAAATGGTGAAAATACACTTAGACTCCTAATTAACCCTTATTAGTTACCTGTTTATATCTAAAACATTTCTTTTTCTGTTATTACTGCTACACACAGCTTGGGCATTTTTAACACTAATGCTGTAAAGGACTATTGTCTGTTACAGCAGAATACAGTCGGACATACAGTGGACATACAGTGGACATACAGTGGACATTTGGGATGCCAGTTCAGTGTTGGATACATCACAATTTATTTGAAATGTGTTTTCACTTCCTCTAAGGGTATTTACTTTGGCAAATAAATGCCAAGACTCCCTCAAGCAAGTTAAAGTTTTGTGAAATTCAGGATTTTTTCCCGCAAATTTTGTAGAATCAGAACCGCGTAAAAAAATAAATGTAATATTTCCTGTGCTGACAATGGACTCATGACTCATACTCAAGAATTTACTTTGACTGTTTCTTTTAACCTGTTACACTTGTCATCTCAGAGACCTCTGCATAATAATTCCTATGTACCGGAATGTGTACAAATGGCAAATAAACTACCTTATGAGGCCCTAGCATCCAGACCTGCAAAGACACCAAAATACTGTCTGTGTTCTTTTCTTGTCTGTTTGCATCAGGATTGGCTCTTGAACATGTGCTCTTATGTATGAAATGAAATGGTCCGTTGGTTTTCTGCTGCGTAGTTGTGTCATTATTAAACTGCTGTCTTTGCTGGGATCACTTCAGAACTTTCATTTGTTTTCATTTGCTCTGTATGAAAAGAGAATTTATCATCATTTCACTTATTTCAATCTTAACTTTCTTGACTAAGTCTTAAATAAACATTCATATTTACTTGCCTTGGATGTGGTACTCAAATGGAATGAAAACACGTAGACTATTCTCTGAAAGAAACAATCAGTTGTAACATCTTCCTATAAAATCTGAAAAGTAGAAGCAGAATGTAATGTCACAGCCTTATCTTGGCCCAATTCCACTGCATTTTTACAGGAAAAGGTGGAAGAATTCACAAATACCACCAGACGCCATTAAGCGGAATGATACATTTTTTGGAAAAACAGGTACCATAGAATCAGGACTACACTCCTCATTTGGAAAGGCTGTCATGGTTTAATACACATATTTATGAACTACTAACACAATGGCACCACAAAGGTTTGGCCTTCTTTGGTGGTACCACTACCTGGCCTGGCCCATGGACTATGAGGGGCTATGAGCACGCCCGCACCAGCCCGCCGCCTCTCACCGCAGGCAACACCAGAGAAGTGGAGAGTCCAGCCCCTCTGGAGGGGTTGGGTTCCAGAGCCCCAGCTGTGTGTGGAGGTGAACCCGACTAGATCTAGTCGGTATCTCAGCCTCCCTCACAAGCTCCGGCTCCTTCCCCCCCAGTGAAGTGACATTCCATGCCCCAAGAGCTAGACTCTGTGTCCAGGAATCGGGTTGTCGAGCCCCCTGCTGTGGACCGCCACCCAATCCACATTTATTTATTTATTTATGTATGTATGTATGTTCAGGTCTTCAATGAATAAAACGTTTAACCCAGTGTTTTGTGAACTCTTTCTGCAGTATTTGACAGTTCCAGCATGTTTGACCACTGGGGGGTGCTGATGACTCCCCCTCAAAAATGACTAGAAAAAGGTTTAAATACCCCTGAAATCATTTATTGATGCTGTTGGAAACATACAGAACTGTTTTTAAAGGTATTTAAAAATATGACCAGAATTACCCTTTTTGGAGCCCATACTGTAGCCTTATGTTTGACCACTGGGGGGGGGGGGGGCGGCTGATGACCCACCCCCCCAAAAAATGGGTTGGAAATGTTTTAAATACCTCAGAAATCCTTCATTGATGTCTTTGGACCCATTTAGAACTGTTTTTAAAAGTATTAAAAATATGACCAGAATTTCATTTTTTGAAGCACAAAAGGGTCATTTTTGGACCATCTTCAAATCTAATTAAAAGTGTTCTAGATCATTATACATGCCCATTGACGTGTTTCTGGAGGTATTTCAAAGCTTTTTGTGCCTTTATTCAAAAATTAATTGGAGCCCCCTGGTGTTCAAATGGTAAGACTATAGTATGATGTCCAAAAATGGACATTTTAGACATGATTCCAAAAACATCTAAAATGTTATTTAGGATGTTCTAAATGACATAATAATAATAATAATAATAATAATAATAATAATAATAATAACTTTATTTGTATAGCACCTTTAAAAACAAAGTTTACAAAGTACTTTGACAGAGGGTACAACAGCAGGATACACAAAGCAAGTAAAAACACTAAAACAGAAGCAACACAATTAGAGAGATGCATGAACAAATTAATAATCAAACAGGATCAAATTTAAAAGTTAAAATTAAAAATTAAAGTTAAAAAGGGACAGACATCACATAAAAGCAAGCCTATAAAAATGTGTTTTAAGAAGTGATTTAAAAGATGTTACTGATTCCACAGCCTTATCTCCTCGGGCAGGCTGTTCCAAAGTCGAGGGGCCCTGATGGAAAATGCCCGCTCACCTTTTGATGTAAGCCTCGACTTTGGAACAGCCAGGAGCCCTCTGCCCCCCAAGGATCTAAGGCTGCGTGCTGGCTCGTAGTCAACTAGCATTTCTTCTATATAACTTGGGGCCAGGCCCATTCGGGCTTTGAAAGTGATCAGTAAAATCTTAAAATCAATTGTAAAACACACAGGGAGCCAGTGGAGGGATGCAAGGATAGGAGTGATATGATGTTGTCTGTTAAAACCAGTGAGAAGCCTAGCTGCTGCGTTCTGGACCATCACAAACACTCTCTGGTGTATTTCAGGCTATAGTATGTGCTCCAAAAATGGTAATTTTTTGATGATCTTCAAATCTAATTCAAAGTCTTCTAGATCATTATTCATGCCCACCGATGTGTTTCTGGGGGGATTTCAAGGCTTTTCGTTCCTTTAATCCAACATTCATCGGAGCCCCCTGGTGTTCAAATGTCATGGACAGATGGACACTCAGGAGTTGGGAGGACACTTTGAACCCTAACCCTAATGTTTGACCACCAGGGGGAGTGGGGGGTGGTGGTGCTGATGACCCCCCCCTTAAAAATGGGTTGAAAATGGTTTAAATACCTCAGAAATCATTTATTGATGCCTTTAGAACCATTTAGAACTGTTTTTAAAAATTAACAAAAAATATGACCAGAATTTCATTTTGTTGAGCACATACTATAGCCTTATGTTTGACCACCGAGGGGCGCTGATGACCCACCTCAAAAATGAGTTGAAATAGGTTTAAATACCTCAGAAATCCTCTGTTGATGCCTTTGGAACTGTTTTTAAAAACATTAAAAAATATGACCAGAATTTCCTTTTTTGGAGCCCAGTGTTTTCATACGGTTTCTCTCAAACGGGTTCAACGTGTCGATCCTCGTGGTTTTTCTTTCCAGGTTTGAAGTTGAACCCAATGAAAAAAGAAACATAAACAACTCAAAAAGGAAACGACAAAAATATACTACAAAAAAAGGACGGAAAAGATGAAGAAAACAGCAAAAAAAAGAGACAGAAACGTCATTAAAAACAAAACAAAAGCAATGGAACAAAATAAAGTAAAATGATCTAAAAGAGAAGAAAAAAAGACAGAAAAGATGAAAGAATGAAAAAAGACACAAATGACATGAATACAATGACAATAAACCAAACCTGTTCTAATTGAATCTGATTTATTTAATGTTCTCTAATTTACTCCAGTTGAATCCAATCTAATCTAACATTCTATTATCACTATGAAATTAATTTGACAAACTAATGACCCGATAAAATCAGGTCTCTGATACGGGAGTGTATTGCATTCACACAAAAAATTAAATTCGGCTCTTTTTCTGAATTAATGAGATAATTATCTCATAATTATGAGAAAAAATAACTTAAAAAAAAAAAATCGGCGCTGTTTTTCTGAATTAATGAGATACTGTTTTCTGAAAAACATTAAATTTGGCTCTGTTTTTCTGAATTTACGAGATACTGTTTTCTGGAAAAAAAATTTTTGCTCTGTTTTTCTGAGTTAATGAGATACTGTTTTCTGGAAAAAAAAAAAAAAAAATTTTTGCTCTGTTTTTCTGAGTTAATGAGATACTGTTTTCTGGAAAAAAAAAAAAAGTTTTTGCTCTGTTTTTCTGAGTTTATGAGGTACTGTTTTCTGGAAAAAAAATTAATTTGCTCTGTTTTTCTGAATTTTCGAGATACTGTTTTCTGAAAAAAGAGAATAAATTGGCTGTTTTTCTGAGTTCATGAGATGCTGTTTCCTGAAAAAAATTAAATTGGCTCTGTTTCTCTGTCAGTGGGACAGTGGTCTCTGGTCAGGCAGGAGCTCCTTCTACCTGTGCTGCTGCTGAAAAGCCTTCAGGGGAGCGTGAAGCTTTTTCCGTTCTTGTAACCGGTTCCGTTTACAGAACTCAGAACCAAGCTGTGCTCCGACCTCCAAGCCCCGCTTCGCGCACGTATCAAGCCTTCTGAGCTCACCGGTGTGCAAGCCCGACAGGAGCCGGCGCTCGGAGCCTGTAGCCAGGCTTCCGGACATGACATGAGGCGGTAATGAGAGTTGGCATTAATGAGGTCAAATAAAATGACATTCATCAGCATTAAAGAAAATATAAACAGCAGAAGAGTGTAAATGTGTTTTCATTTATGTGTCAGACCTGATGGAAAGCATTACTCAGAACTAGATCCGTGGAGGAGCGGCTTGGTGCACTGCCCCCCCCATAGCTTTCCATCAGGTCCAGGTGGAAAGCTATTCGGGGGGTTGATGTCATGTCAAGAAGCCGGGCTACATGAGCCGGTGCTCGGAGCCTGTAGCCCGGCTTGCACACTGGTGAGCTTGGAGGGCTTGATAGGTGCGCGAAGCGGGGCTTGGAGGTTGGAGCACAGCTTGGTTCTGAGTTCTGTAAACGGAACCGGTTACGAGAACGGAAGAAGCTTCACGCTCTCCTGAAGGCTTTTCAGCAGCAGCACAGGTAGAAGGAGCTCCTGCCTGGATCAGGGACCACTGTCCCACTGACACAGATACACAGAGCTAATTTAAATTTTTTCAGGAAACAATATCTCATAAACTCAGAATAACAGCCAATTTTTTTTTTTTTTTTTTTTTTTTTTTTTTTTTGTCAGAAAACAGTATCTCGTAAATTAAAAAAAACCAGAGCAAGTTAATTTTTTTTTCCAGAAAACAGTATCTCATAAATATGGAGCCCGGGAAGGGACATGCAAAAAATAAAAATTATTGCGTTATAACGCAAAAGTATTGCGTTATAACACAATAGTTTTGCGTTATAAAGCAATCATATATGCTCTCTCTTGCTTGAGGTCCATACATATTATGTTGTGGTCCAGTTCGGGTCTGACCGTGCCAGGTCTGACACGCCACCCTGTCCTGTGTAGTATGACCGTAACTCTTTCATTATTTGTCCGATTGGAATAATTCCAACGGTTTCTGAATGAAAGTCATATTTGCCCAGCTTCACGTCTGTGTGCAGCTTCATGGAAACAGGTGGATGTGCAGAGTGTGAATGATCTGCGCATGGGACAGGAGGATGTGCGCATTGGATTAAAATCCTTTCTACTCCTGAGCCTAAAATGCTCCACCTGGACTTATTTTCTTATTTTGACCATAAAAAGGTCAGAAAATATGCTTTGAGTCCTCTTGTCAATTTTTGCAGAACACTTCGAACGTTCAATACAGCAGTCATTTATAATTCACTGTTTGTTTTACTACTGTAATAACAGTTTAAAATGACGAAAAACACAAAACCGGAATTATTATTATTATTTTTTTTATAGATTTAGCAGAAAAACACTGACATTACACATGGATACAAGATTTGAAAGTTAAATACGAACTTTGAAAGTATAAAAAGTATTTACAGCAAACTGTGTGAGTATTTGCCTTTTATTGTACAAAAACAGGGTAAAAATCCAAACTCTACGGGTGTTTTACCCCCCCCCACACACACACACACACACAATCACAAACAGGGCATTTGTCCGTTCTGTGTCTGCAGAGTTCCTTCATGTTCGTGGTTCTGTCAGAAACAGTTGTGTCAGTTCACAGCTCTGATCCAGGCAGTGCTCCTATGGCACAGTTTGCACATGGGAAATAGTCTGTTGAAACCAAAAGTCCGTCCTCCTGTGGATGTGTTGAATGTCTGTGGTAAAAGTCAGTGCTGTGGATGTGTTCACTGTCTGTGGTAAAAGTCCGTCCTCCTGTGGATGTGTTCACTGTCTGTGGTAAAAGTCCGTCCTCCTGTGGATGTGTTGAATGTCTGTGGTAAAAGTCAGTCCTCCTGTGGATGTGTTCACTGTCTGTGGTAAAAGTCAGTCCTCCTGTGGATGTGTTCACTGTCTGTGGTAAAAGTCAGTCCTCCTGTGGATGTGTTCACTGTCTGTGGTAAAAGTCAGTGCTGTGGATGTGTTCACTGTCTGTGGTAAAAGTCCGTCCTCCTGTGGATGTGTTCACTGTCTGTGGTAAAAGTCAGTCCTCCTGTGGATGTGTTCACTGTCTGTGGTAAATGTCCGTCCTCCTGTGGATGTGTTCACTGTCTGTGGTAAAAGTCAGTGCTGTGGATGTGTTCACTGTCTGAGGTAAAAGTCAGTGCTGTGGATGTGTTCACTCTCTGTGGTAAAAGTCCGTCCTCCTGTGGATGTGTTCACTGTCTGTGGTAAAAGTCCGTCCTCCTGTGGATGTGTTGAATGTCTGTGGTAAAAGTCAGTGCTGTGGATGTGTTCACTGTCTGTGGTAAAAGTCAGTGCTGTGGATGTGTTCACTGTCTGTGGTAAAAATCCGTCCTCCTGTGGATGTGTTCACTGTCTGTGGTATTTGGACTGATCATCATCAGGCTCTTCCTCCGTCCTTCATCTGTGTGTGGACAGTCTTCAGTCTCTGCTCTCATCTCCACAGCCTTTGTTCATCACCGTGGCTTCTCCCTCTTCATCCTTGAATGTAACTTCTGGTGGACACATGGAAAAATAACACACACAGAACAATGTATTAGACAAACAAAACAAAGTAAAATTGTACTATTGAGGAAAAAAAGTCACCGAACATCAGCGTATGTGCTCTTCTTTTGTAGAGCGTCATGCGCACTTTTACGCACAGAAAGTCCAACATACTCCAAACTAACACAGGTTCTACACCGAGGTGAAGTTAGCAGCGGGTTGGATATTCGACGGACATTCAAAACCCGTCGCCTTAGGGACTATCAATAAATTACTGCTCTAAATGTTTTTCTTCAATACCTTCTCAGTCATGTGACCCAGAGACTCCAAATCAGTCTCAAATTATTAGAATACAGAGGACCTTTAGGAAACACCACTTAATATTTCTTTCCAGTCTATATTCATATTTTTATGAATATTATTCATATTTTTATGAAAAAAATGTCTGTTTTTTTTCAATAGCTTTTCAGTCATGTGACCCAGAGACTCCAAATCAGTCTCAAATTATTAGAATACAGAGGACCTTTAGGAAACACCACTTAATATTTCTTTCCAGTCTATATTCATATTTTTATGAATATTATTCATATTTTTATGAAAAAAATGTCTGTTTTTTTTCAATAGCTTTTCAGTCATGTGACCCAGAGACTCCAAATCAGTCTCAAATTATTAAAATACGGAGGACCTTTAGGAAACACCACTTATTTTTTCTTTCCAGTCTATATTAACATTTTTTTATGAATATTATTCATATTTTTTAATAAAAATGTCTCTTTTTCTTCAATAGCTTTTCAGTCATGTGACCCAGAGACTCCAAATCAGTCTCAAATTATTAGAATAAAGAGGACCTTTAGGAAACACCACTTAATATTTCTCTACAGTCTATATTAATATTTTTATGAATATTATTCATATTTTTATGAAAAAAATGTCTTTATTTTTTTTTCAATAGCTTCTCAGTCATGTGACCCAGAGACTCCAAATCAGTCTCAAATTATTAGAATAAAGAGGACCTTTAGGAAACACAACTTAATATTTCTCTACAGTCTATATTAATATTTTTTATGAATATTATTCATATTTTTTAATAAAAATGTCTGTTTTTTTTTCAATAGCTTCTCAGTCATGTGACCCAGAGACTCCAAATCAGTCTCAAATTATTAGAATAAAGAGGACCTTTAGGAAACACCACTTAATATTTCTCTCCAGTCTATATTAATATTTTTATGAATATTATTCATATTTTTATGAAAAAAATGTCTGGTTTTTTTCAATAGCTTTTCAGTCATGTGACCCAGAGACTCCAAATCAGTCTCAAATTATTAAAATACGGAGGACCTTTAGGAAACACCACTTAATTTTTCTTTCCAGTCTATATTAACATTTTTTTATGAATATTATTCATATTTTTTAATAAAAATGTCTCTTTTTCTTCAATAGCTTTTCAGTCATGTGACCCAGAGACTCCGAATCAGTCTCAAATTATTAGAATAAAGAGGACCTTTAGGAAACACCACTTAATATTTCTCTACAGTCTATATTAATATTTTTTATGAATATTATTCATATTTTTTAATAAAAATGTCTGTTTTTTTCAATAGCTTTTCAGTCATGTGACCCAGAGACTCCAAATCAGTCTCAAATTATTAGAATAAAGAGGACCTTTAGGAAACACCACTTAATATTTCTCTACAGTCTATATTAATATTTTTATGAATATTATTCATATTTTTATGAAAAAAATGTCTTTATTTTTTTTTCAATAGCTTCTCAGTCATGTGACCCAGAGACTCCAAATCAGTCTCAAATTATTAGAATAAAGAGGACCTTTAGGAAACACCACTTAATATTTCTCTCCAGTCTATATTAATATTTTTTAAGAATATTATTCATATTTTTTAATAAAAATTTCTCTTTTTCTTCAATAGCTTCTCAGTCATGTGACCCACAGACTCCAAATCAGTCTCAAATTATTAGAATAAAGAGGACCTTTAGGAAACACCACTTAATATTTCTTTCCAGTCTATATTCATATTTTTATGAATATTATTCATATTTTTATGAAAAAAATGTCTGTTTTTTTTCAATAGCTTTTCAGTCATGTGACCCAGAGACTCCAAATCAGTCTCAAATTATTAAAATACGGAGGACCTTTAGCAAACACCACTTAATATTTCTTTCCAGTCTGTATTAATATTTTTTTATGAATATTATTCATATTTTTTAATAAAATGTCTCTTTTTCTTCAATAGCTTCTCAGTCATGTGACCCAGAGACTCCAAATCAGTCTCAAATTATTAGAATAAAGAGGACCTTTAGGAAACACCACTTAATATTTCTCTCCAGTCTATATTAATATTTTTTAAGAATATTATTCATATTTTTATGAAAAAAATGTCTGTTTTTTTTCAATAGCTTCTCAGTCATGTGACCCAGAGACTCCAAATCAGTCTCAAATTATTAGAATAAAGAGGACCTTTAGCAAACACCACTTAATATTTCTTTCCAGCCTGTATTAATATTTTTTTATGAATATTATTCATATTTTTTAATAAAAATGTCTCTTTTTCTTCAATAGCTTCTCAGTCATGTGACCCAGAGACTCCAAATCAGTCTCAAATTATTAGAATAAAGAGGACCTTTAGGAAACAACACTTAATATTTCTCTCCAGTCTATATTAATATTTTTATGAATATTATTCATATTTTTTAATAAAAATGTCTGTTTTTTTCAATAGCTTTTCAGTCATGTGACCCAGAGACTCCAAATCAGTCTCAAATTATAAAAATAAAGAGGAACTTTAGGAAACACCACTTAATTTTTCTCTACAGTCTATATTCATATTTTTATGAATATTATTCATATTTTTATGAAAAAAATGTCTGTTTTTTTTCAATAGCTTTTCAGTCATGTGACCCAGAGACTCCAAATCAGTCTCAAATTATTATAATAAAGAGGACCTTTAGGAAACACCACTTAATATTTATCTCCAGTCTATATTAATATTTTTTATGAATATTATTCATATTTTTTAATAAAAATGTCTGTTTTTTTTTCAATAGCTTCTCAGTCATGTGACCCAGAGACTCCAAATCAGTCTCAAATTATTAGAATACAGAGGACCTTTAGGAAACACCACTTAATATTTCTTTACAGTCTATATTAATATTTTTATGAATATTATTCATATTTTTATGAAAAAAATGTCTGGTTTTTTTCAATAGCTTCTCAGTCATGTGACCCAGAGACTCCAAATCAGTCTCAAATTATTAGAATAAAGAGGACCTTTAGCAAACACCACTCAATATTTCTTTCCAGTCTGTATTAATATTTTTTTATGAATATTATTCATATTTTTTAATAAAATGTCTCTTTTTCTTCAATAGCTTTTCAGTCATGTGACCCAGAGACTCCAAATCTGTCTCAAATTATTAGAATAAAGAGGACCTTTAGGAAACACCACTTAATATTTCTTTCCAGTCTGTATTAATATTTTCTTATGAATATTATTCATATTTTTTAATAAAATGTCTCTTTTTCTTCAATAGCTTTTCAGTCATGTGACCCAGAGACTCCAAATCTGTCTCAAATTATTAGAATAAAGAGGACCTTTAGGAAACACCACTTAATATTTCTGTCCAGTCTGTATTAATATTTTTTATGAATATTATTCATATTTTTATGAAAAAAATGTCTGTTTTTTTCAATAGCTTTTCAGTCATGTGACCCAGAGACTCCAAATCAGTCTCAAATTATTATAATAAAGAGGACCTTTAGGAAACACCACTTAATTTTTCCCTCCAGTCTATATTAATATTTTTTATGAATATTATTCATATTTTTTAATAAAAATGTCTCTTTTTCTTCAATAGCTTTTCAGTCATGTGACCCAGAGACTCCAAATCAGTCTCAAATTATTAGAATAAAGAGGACCTTTAGGAAACACCACTTAATATTTCTCTCCAGTCTATATTAATATTTTTATGAATATTATTCATATTTTTTAATAAAAATGTCTGTTTTTTTTCAATAGCTTTTCAGTCATGTGACCCAGAGACTCCAAATCAGTCTCAAATTATTAGAATAAAGAGGACCTTTAGGAAACACCACTTAATATTTATTTCCAGTCTATATTATTATTTTTTATGAATATTATTCATATTTTTTAATGAAAATGTCTCTTTTTCTTCAATAGCTTCTCAGTCATGTGACCCAGAGACTCCGAATCAGTCTCAAATTATTAGAATAAAGAGGACCTTTAGGAAACACCACTTCATATTTCTCTCCAGTCTATATTAATATTTTTATGAATATTATTCTTTTTTTTTTTTTTTACAAAAAATGTCTCTTTTTCTTCAATAGCTTCTCAGTCATGTGACCCAGAGACTCCAAATCAGTCTCAAATTATTATAATAAAGAGGACCTTTAGGAAACACCACTTAATATTTCTCTCCAGTCTATATTAATATTTTTTATGAATATTATTCATATTTTTAATACAAATGTCTGTTTTTCTTCAATAGCTTCTCAGTCATGTGACCCAGAGACTCCAAATCAGTCTCAAATTATTAGAATACAGAGGACCTTTAGGAAACACCACTTAATATTTCTTTCCAGTCTGTATTAATATTTTTTTATGAATATTATTCATATTTTTTAATAAAATGTCTCTTTTTCTTCAATAGCTTTTCAGTCATGTGACCCAGAGACTCCAAATCAGTCTCAAATTATTAGAATAAAGAGGACCTTTAGGAAACACCACTTAATATTTCTTTCCAGTCTGTATTAATATTTTTTATGAATATTATTCATATTTTTTTAATAAAATGTCTCTTTTTCTTCAATAGCTTCTCAGTCATGTGACCCAGAGACTCCAAATCTGTCTCAAATTATTAGAATAAAGAGGACCTTTAGGAAACACCACTTAATATTTCTGTCCAGTCTGTATTAATATTTTTTATGAATATTATTCATATTTTTATGAAAAAAATGTCTGTTTTTTTCAATAGCTTTTCAGTCATGTGACCCAGAGACTCCAAATCAGTCTCAAATTATTAGAATACAGAGGACCTTTAGGAAACACCACTTAATATTTTTCTCCAGTCTATATTAATATTTTTTATGAATATTATTCATATTTTTAATACAAATGTCTGTTTTTCTTCAATAGCTTCTTAGTCATGTGACCCAGAGACTCCAAATCAGTCTCAAATTATTAGAATACAGAGGACCTTTAGGAAACACCACTTAATATTTCTCTACAGTCTATATTAATATTTTTATGAATATTATTCATATTTTTATGAAAAAAATGTCTGTTTTTTTTCAATAGCTTCTCAGTCATGTGACCCAGAGACTCCAAATCAGTCTCAAATTATTAGAATAAAGAGGACCTTTAGCAAACACCACTTAATATTTCTTTCCAGTCTGTATTAATATTTTTTTATGAATATTATTCATATTTTTTAATAAAATGTCTCTTTTTCTTCAATAGCTTTTCAGTCATGTGACCCAGAGACTCCAAATCTGTCTCAAATTATTAGAATAAAGAGGACCTTTAGGAAACACCACTTAATATTTCTTTCCAGTCTGTATTAATATTTTTTATGAATATTATTCATATTTTTTAATAAAATGTCTCTTTTTCTTCAATAGCTTTTCAGTCATGTGACCCAGAGACTCCAAATCAGTCTCAAATTATTAGAATAAAGAGGACCTTTAGGAAACACCACTTAATATTTCTGTCCAGTCTGTATTAATATTTTTTATGAATATTATTCATATTTTTATGAAAAAAATGTCTGTTTTTTTCAATAGCTTTTCAGTCATGTGACCCAGAGACTCCAAATCAGTCTCAAATTATTAGAATACAGAGGACCTTTAGGAAACACCACTTAATATTTCTTTCCAGTCTGTATTAATATTTTTTATGAATATTATTCATATTTTTTGATAAAAATGTCTCTTTTTCTTCAATAGCTTCTCAGTCATGTGACCCAGAGACTCCAAATCAGTCTCAAATTATTATAATAAAGAGGACCTTTAGGAAACACCACTTAATTTTTCCCTCCAGTCTATATTAATATTTTTTATGAATATTATTCATATTTTTTAATAAAAATGTCTCTTTTTCTTCAATAGCTTTTCAGTCATGTGACCCAGAGACTCCAAATCAGTCTCAAATTATTAGAATAAAGAGGACCTTTAGGAAACACCACTTAATATTTCTCTCCAGTCTATATTAATATTTTTATGAATATTATTCATATTTTTAATAAAAATATGAATAATATTCATAAAAAATAATAATATAGACTGGAAATAAATATTAAGTGGTGTTTCCTAAAGGTCCTCTTTATTATAATAATTTGAGACTGATTTGGAGTCTCTGGGTCACATGACTGAGAAGCTATTGAAGAAAAACAGACATTTTTATTAAAAAAATATGAATAATATTCATAAAAAATATTAATATAGACTGTAGAGAAATATTAAGTGGTGTTTCCTAAAGGTCCTCTTTATTCTAATAATTTGAGACTGATTTGGAGTCTCTGGGTCACATGACTGAGAAGCTATTGGAAAAAAAAGACTTTTTTCATAAAAATATGAATAATATTCATAAAAAAATATTAATATAGACTGGAGAGAAAAATTAAGTGGTGTTTCCTAAAGGTCCTCTTTATTCTAATAATTTGAGACTGATTTGGAGTCTGTGGGTCACATGGCTAAGAAGCTATTGAAGAAAAAGAGACATTTTTATTAAAAAATAAGAATAATATTCATAAAAAATATTAATATAGACTGTAGAGAAATATTAAGTGGTGTTTCCTAAAGGTCCTCTTTATTCTAATAATTTGAGACTGATTTGGAGTCTCTGGGTCACATGACTGAGAAGGTATTGAAGAAAAACATTTAGAGCAGTAATTTATTGATAGTCCCTAAGGCGACGGGTTTTGAATGTCCGTCGAATATCCAACCCGCTGCTAACTTCACCTCGGTTGATTCTACATGGTTCCTACTTTATTCTATAAAACCACCATGCAGTAGAAGCGTCAATTTACAAATACAATGAAGTGAAACGAGTAAAAACTCCATAGAAAAAAGCAGACAGTGCTTCAGTCATGTAGACAGTCCACTAAATGGAACTGGGTGAACTTTACCTTTCTTCTTCAGATGTTGCTCCATCAGTCGCTCCTTCGGTCACAAATCCATTCATAAACCTCCAGGGGGGTCATGGAACTGTGGATGTCCGTCTGTTCTACATTTTCCAACTCTACATCTAATCCGTTTTCCACTCCGTTATGCGCTCCGGTTCTCCGCTCCGTGAATCCGCTCTGCTGTGTGCGTCCCCAGTCAGAGTGGCTTATTTTGCGGCCTCTAGGACGGGTGCCCGTGAAATTTTCGCATTGACCCGATAACGTCCATAAAGCACAGAGTCTCAGGTTTCAGAAACTGTTGGAATTTTTCCGATCGGACAAATTATGAAAGAGGTACGGTCATGTGAACTGCGCACTGCATGAAAAGTGGGGTTTTCGTCAGTTAACGTCCCTGTAAATTGCTGTGGAACTTGAAATTAACGCCTACTGGTGGGAATTTGAAGTCACCACAGAAAATTCTCTCTAACTGCCGGGAATTGCCGTGAATTCCCCCCCTCTGGTTAGAGAGCCTTGGCAGTAACCCCTCCCCAGCCCCTTGGGCTATGTGAGGTTTTCATATGTAAATGGTCCTGCTGTGAGGTATACAAATGCAAATGGAGTCGTACATGACACAGCAGTTTACAGTGGAGGTGACACAACAACTCACTGACTTGAACCAGGCAGACACTGGATGAGCCACCAGACTGTGGACCTGAACCACAAAAAGGCTGGAGCACAATCCAAAAATTGTGGTAAGTATATATTCAATTAATTATTACATGTGTGCTATTTAGGTGGGAATTTTATCTTAGTGTGACTTTCTTAGTTAATTGCACAGTGTATGATAGTGTGGTTTGACTGGTGGAACTGATTAAAGTCATGAATGTGTCACATTGACCTGCTGGAACCTGGAGGTGTTTGTTCCTCAAAGTGACTTAGTCTTGTATTATTTTAGGAAGGTGTGCGCCGTCTGCAAAACAGTGAAGGAAACAACAGATGGTATGAACTAGAGCAACGGTAAGATTTTAAAGAGTTTGGATCCATTCTGCTCTATAGAAGTAAATGTATGCCTTTAATGTCTGCTTTTTCTGAACTATTTCTATTTGGTTTTCAGACTGAGCTCACCCACAGTGAAGCAGTGACTGCTCATTTAATGGCAGCTCCAGCTGAAGGTCCAGGCTGGAATGGAGCAGAAAGTGGAGTCCTGTTGATGAAGGAACTTTAATAGTTTGTTGTGTTTTGTTTCTCTATTGTTCTAATCCTATGCATCTATTTTTTTTACTCTTCCTAACTTGTATATTTTAATTCCAGTGGCCTGTAAGACATAAAGAAACAGTCCGATGGAACTACACATACAGCCAACCAGATCTAACAGTCCAGGCAGAAGACATGAACATTTCAGCCCACAGCAGAGAAGAAAGACGGTAAGATTTATAAGAATCTGTGTTTAATCTGAATCTGACACAAACACCACATTCTACTACTGTTAGCCTCACAGTGCAGCACTGATGGTACTTCTGTCTGGACAGCAGCTGGAGGAAAAAGAGGAGGAACTGGACAACAAGGAGGAGATTTATGGAGGGGGATCACAATGGATATGAGGTCTGATGAAGAAGATGGCACTGCTGATGGGACATCTGGGTTGACTGTAAGGCGTCCATCCTTCCAGAGTCTGGAGCTCTAACCTATGAGCTGCACTCTAACACACACTACAGCAGAACCAACACATGTTCTACCACCACAGACACTACAGCAGAACCAACACATGTTCTACCACCACAGACACTACAGCAGAACCAACACATGTTCTACCACCACAGACACTACAGCAGAACCAACACATGTTCTACCACCACAGAAGACTGGACTGGACCACCCTCAGAGAAGATGGCACCAACACTTGTCTGATGTGATGTTTTTAGGTCAAAGATCAAACTTATTTCATAAGTTGTATAAATTACTTTCATAAGTTACAATAAGTTGATAATAGATAAATCAGTTAAAATCTGTTAAAATGCAGTTGGCTTAAGAATTGATAGGAGTGAGATGTCTTCTCCTTAAGGATCTTTGTGTTCGCTGTGCGCTAAGGTTGTATACAGAGTGGGCGCTCTTTTGCTAGAGATGATCTTTGCCGTATATTTGCCGTTCGCTATTTTCTCTGCAGTTAAAGTTCAGAAAAACTCATGTTCGCTAAGTGTGCTCTACTACTGTGTGCCTTGGAAAATATTCTTCTTTGTAAGTGTATATATCTGAAAACAACATTAGGTTCTAGATGTTGGTTGACTGAAACTGTTCTGTGAACGTGTAATGAAGCTAATGTTTATGATATTCAAGCTAGTGATGTGAGTGCATTACGTGTGTAGAGTAATTAATAATAACTGTAATAATAACTGTCTGTTAGTAATTTAAGTTGGATGATAACTGTAATAATAACTGTCTGTTAGTAATTTAAGTTGGATGATAACTGTAATAATAACTGTCTGTTAGTAATTTAAGTTGGATGTATTTTATATGTTGCAGTTACAAAAACGTTTCAGAAAACGTCAAGTAAAGGAGAAGCCCCAGCTCAGAACAGAAAGCCTTGTTTGGACTCTACTGTGTTGTTGTTTGTGGCTGGAGCTGCACAGTCACATGTTGTGAGGACAGCACATCTGACTGAACTGACTGTGGACATTCTAAGTTTGTTTTAATTTGAAAGTGTTGGCACTGTTTTCTTCAATATGTAAATGTGCTTTTTGCATTCTACATTTTATTAAAGCTTGTCCTTATTTTTTAACATGATCTTGGCAGTCGTGTTCTTTCTTAATTGATATTGGTGGTGATGTTTTCAGTATGTGAATTATTACCCTGCAACAATAAATAAATATGTAAATAAATATCTGAATAATAAACATAATAATAACAATAATATTAATATTTTTAATGGATGGGGCATATTATAATGCTGCACAGATGACCAATCACATGTGAGCTGTCCTTTGTGGTAACATCCAATGGGATGCTATAAAAAGAAAAAAAACATCCAATGTGTGTCTCTGTGGTCGGACATGGCAGGCACCAGTGACATTCAAATGTAAATGAGGGTCGTTCACACCTCTGCGAGCTGTTAACCCCCGCACCCGCTCGCCCCCACACCCGCCCTGCTCCTCCTCCCCCGTTGGCTCCGTTTGCGGCAGTTTCCGGCACAGCTGAACTTTTCTGTAAACTCACGATAATTACCGGGAATCTTTGAAGTTGGCGGGCGTTTACGGGGTCGATAATCTAGTTTTTCATGCAGTGGCACATGCAGAGGGCACAGGACTGCAGGTACAGGTGTGTCAGACCTGACTGACCTGTCTGATCCACAATGCAGATCCCAATGCAAAAACTAGTGCGTTATAACGCAATACTTTTGCATTATAACGCAAAAACTATTGCATTATAACGCAATACTTTTGAACTATTGCGTTATAACGCAATACATTTTTTTTCTTCATGTCCCTTCCCAGGCTCTGTACATAAACTCAGAAAAACAGAACAAAAAAAATTTTTTTTCAGAAAACAGTATCTCGTAAGTTCAGAAAAAGAGCCAAATTTAATGTTTTTTTTTAGAAAACAGTATCTCATTAATTTAGAAAAACAGCGCCGATTTTTTTTAAAGTTATTTTTTCTTGTAATTACAAGATAATTATCTCGTTAACTCTGAAAAACAGAGCCGAATTTAATTTTTTGTGTGAATGCAATACGCTTCCGTACTCTCACCCATGTTTGGAATCAAAATATTAATAAACAAAAATGTTTTAAAAAAAGTATAAAATCTAAATAATCCAAATCCTCCTCCTTCTATACAGTTCCTTTTACATGTATAATAGCAGGTTTCAGCCACAGGATGTCACTGTTTCCATTGAACCCAGAGGGTTCAATGTTCAAATAATGACCAGTTCAATGTCCAAATTCAATAAAAGTCTGTTTTATTCTCAAAATAAAAATCTTCTATCAAAGTGGAAATTATACATATTCACAATCTCTTAATTCTTTTATATATTTATGTATATATTTATATATACATACACACATATATACAGATATGTACACTAATAATGATATAAATACACTTTGAATGAACCCGTAAGAGACTGAATTAAGGCACTGGTGATGTAAACCAGGGCTGTCAAACACGCGTCCTGGGGCCAAATGCAACCCCTGGGATGAATTTGTATAAATTCCACAGTCCAGGCTGTGGAACTCATGTTAGTGTGGGTTCCACATCCAGACCAATCTGATCTACAGTCCAATAATAACAGCAGAAGAACCGACAAAAAAGAAGGACTGCAGATTTACTACTGGGTTTGATGGGAAAAAAATAATATTACATTATGTCTGTAAATAATGACAACTGCAAATGTTTGTCTTTGTTTTAGTGCAAAAAATCACATTAAATTGTGAAACTCTTTCCATTTCCAAACTCTCCTGTACCAATAAAATGTGACTAACCTGAACAAATGTGACCAACCTGAAATGTCTGTATTAAATTCAGTCCAGTTTGAACTCTTTTCTTCCTGTTCCTCAGTGTTTAGTGTCTTTGGAGATCTGATCCAGAATGCACATGGACTAATGAGAAGTGGAGGAAGAAGACTGATAAAATTACACTGATTTTACTGAAGAAATGTCCGTTTTTTCTGGTTATTCACATCTTTTTTATTTGGATCGTTTATAAAAGTCAGTGCTTTCATCATTTAATGTTTTTTTTTTTTCACTCACACACAGACATAAATGTGCAGTTGTCATTCTTTCTGGGTTCTTCTGTTCTTATTTGACTGGTTGGGTCCACTGCAGATCAGATCAGACTGAATGTGGAACCTGAAAGAACAGGAGTTGGAGAACCCTGGTGTAAACGAACCCAGAACAGACGAACCCGGAACAGAAGAACCCACAGAGTCTGATGTATAAGACAAACACACCAGTGACAGGTGGTTCTGGGGGTTCTGGGGGTCCGGATGTGTTCTGTTCAGGTCCAGATCAGAGGCTCAGGTTTATCAGTCGCTCATTAATGAGGTCATTACTGATGATGGACAGGCCCCCCCCCCCCCCCCCCCCCCCACCACCACCACCACCACTTTTTTTTTTTTTTCGGACCCGGACCCACTGGGCCGTTGCTCCACATCCACGCGCAGCAGAACTTTGATCCAGACTGGACTTAAACGGACTCTAAACCGGAGACTCCTTGGACCGGGTCCGGGTCAGACTCCTTGGACCAGGTCCGAGTCCGAGTGCTCTGGGCCCAGAAAGGCACCGAACCGGACCCGCGCGTCAGACACGGGACAGGGGCATCTGTTTGGGACAGGACACGGAGCTGGCAGTTCCGGACCTCCAGGTCAGTCCGGTGCTGACGTCACTGTACATGGACCCCCCAGCAGAGGCTTTGGCCCCCCAGCAGCAGCGCGTGCAGAAAGTCCTCCAGGACTCGAAGGTCTTCCCGGACCAGATCCAGGCCCCGGACGTGATCCCGACCAGGAGGCACATGAAGTACCTGAGCATGAACACGGCGTAGTCCGGTCCGGCCCGGTTCGGGTCGGTCCGGCACGTGCAGTTGTGCGTCACCTCCCACGTCAGCCGGTGGTGCTGCTCATAGAAGTAACAGGCCACTATGACGGTGGCCGGTACCGTGTACAGAACCGTGAACACTCCGATCCGGACCATGAGCCGCTCCAGTTTGTCGGTTTTGGTTCCGCCCTGTTTGATGACGCGTCGGATCCGGAACAGCGACACAAACCCGGCCAACAGGAACCCGGTACCGACCAGCAGGTAGAGGAGCAGCGGCGCCAGCACGAACCCCCGCAGGGTCTGCAGGTTCTGGTTCCCCACGTAGCAGATCCCCGCCACCGAGTCCCCGTCCACGGAACTCAGAGCCAGAACCGCCACGGACTTGACGCACGGGATGACCCACGCGGCCAGGTGGAAGTACCGCGCGTAACCGGCGATGGCCTCGTTGCCCCACTTCATGGCGGCGGCCAGGAACCACGTGAGGCTGAGGATGACCCACCAGAGGGAGGAGGCCATGCCGAAGAAGTAGAGCAGCACGAAGACCAGGGTGCACAGACCCGGTACCGGGCTGGAGTAGTGCACGTGCGCCGCGCCGTACGCACGGGTACACGCCACCTGCTCGTGTCCCGCGATCAGTCGGACGATGTATCCCACGGACACGAACATGTAGCAGGCGGACAGGAAGATGATGGGCCGCTCCGGGTACTGGAACCGGTCCATGTCGATGAGGAAGGTGGCCACGGTAACGGAGGTGGACACGAAGCACAGCACCGACCACAGACCGATCCACAGGCCGGTGAAGGTGCGCTCCTCCGGGCTCAGGTACGGGCTGTGGCACGGCACGGCGCAGTTCACGATCTGGCCCGTCTGGACCCGGTTGTACAGCGGGTGTCCGTCGCCTGTCACCGGGACCATGGGCGCGCGGCAGAAGCACCCGGGCTCACACACGGACGCGTGACCCGGGGGCTTATGCTTACCCGGGACCCCCCCTCCGCCTCCGCCGCGGACCCCGTAGCTCTTCTTCCGCGGGTTGTAGGGCTTCAGGGGCCGGTCGGCGGTCGGCTTGGGCACCGCCGGGGCCGCGGTGGTGGTGTGGCTCCGGTTGTAGTCCATGCACAGCGTGTCCCGGTCGCCCTGCTCCGGGAGCAGCTCGCACCTCATCCGGTCGGGCCAGGGGAAGCCGTACTGGCGCATGAGGGGCGCGCAGCCGGCCCGGGCCCGCTCACACACGGCCCGGCACGGCGGCAGCGGCTTCCGGTAGTCGTCCAGGCAGATCGGCGTGTACATGGCGCAGAGGAAGAAGCGCAGGTCCGGGGAGCACCGGATCTCCACCAGCGGCCAGAACTGGTGCACCTCCAGCCCCGCCTCGTCCTGCGTGTCGTGCTTGAACCGGTTGGGCATGTAGGTCCGGTTGTAACCGACGCCTTTGCACAGCGGCACGGTGATCTCCTGGCACCGGAGCTCCACAGCGGCGGCCGCGCGTCCAAGCAGGACCAGCGTCAAGAGCGCGCGCCACGCCGCCGGGACGCGCCGCTCCATCGTGGACTTCGGTGTGGATTCCTCCGCGGGAAAACCGGCAGCGAACTAAGCCGCAGATCAGAGCCGAACTGTCGGACTCATACTAGAGCTGGGTCCGGTCCGGTCCGGTTCACCTCCACATGCACTATAACGCACCTTCAGTGTGCCTTTGTGTCTGCGCTGCACCGGCTGTTCCACGGCTGGGGGCTGCGCGTGGGCTTTTATAGGAGGGGGGGGGGGGACACGCCCCCACGCATGGGTGGGAGGGTGTGTGTGTGTGTGTGTGGGGGGTTATTAAGGCAATAAGGGCTGCTTCTTTACGTCTTTATTTAAAGTGTTCGCTCTGGAGGAGACCACACTACCACACACACATACACACACACACACACACACACACACACACACACACACACACACACACACACACACTGTCAAACTCATGTTAGTTCAGTTCCACATTCAACTAAATTTGATCTGCAGTTGACCAAACCAGTCAAATGTATATATTATTATGTTATTATGTGTGAACTCCAAACTTTTCTCTGTTTTAGAGTGAAAAAAGTAAATTTACATAATGAAAAGGTTTATATCCACAAACTATCCTTTCAAATGATGTGAATAACATGAACAAACTGAAAAAATCAGTGTAATTTCAACACTATTCTGCCTCAGTTTATCATTTCCACATGTTCATTAGAACTGACAGATCACAGTGGATCTACAAACACACAAAACATTTAATACAGTGGTTCTTAACCTTGTTGGAGGTACTGAACCCCACCAGTTTCATATGCGCATTCACCGAACCCTTCTTTATTAAAAAATAAAATATGATTTTTTTCCAAATTCAAGACACAGGTATATGTTTTACTGGTGCACAAAATGAACCGTGCATTAACATCACTGTGTTCAAAGAACAAAACCAATACAGTGCATGAACTTACAACAAATTCCATACCTTTTCACAAAGACATGACCTTTTTTAATTCTACCACACTGAAATGGTTTTAATTTTTGTATTCCAATAATGAACTTATTGTATTTATGCTATTTATCATTTTTAACATTTTAACACACACCCATCACCTAATTTCCATCAGGCTACAATAATAATGAACATTTACTGTAAATCAGTGTGACTTCTGCTGTTGCCTTTGACAGACCAGTTCAGAAATGCGTGGCTTCACCTTGGCAGGTGCCACTCTCTTGTCATTTTCACAGCAAAGTCTGTTCCTTTTCTTCGTTTTTATGTCCAGCATCCTTATTACGGCACTAGCTCGGCTTTAGTGTAATACGATTTCTCCACCCGCGACGGTGCGTCGGTCGTCACGTGATTGTAACTGACCAGTGCAGTGACCGAAAATGTAAACAAACGCTACACATGGCTGCCTCCGTGGTTAACAGGAAGTAGCAAAAGTCATAACAACGATGTGGAAAATACTCAAATAATTCATCGTCAGACGAGTGGAAGAGATTATAAACACTTCCGGATTGTGTTGTAGTGCTATAAGCAACAACAATACACCGCGTATATTGGATGTCAATCAGAGAAAGAGTCTCTGAAGCCGTTTGTTTACATACACGGACCTAGCCCAACACACACACCCGACTAATGAGTCGAGTGTGTGTCTGGACCTCCGCCGAACCCCTGAGACTGACTCACCGAACCCCTAGGGTTCGATCGAACTCAGGTTAAGAACCACTGATTTAATAACAGACAGAATATTGGTACAATTGGACTGACTTCTGTTCAGACATTTCAGGTTGTTCAGATTATTCACATTTTTTTGCGAATTTCATCTTTGTTTTAGTGTAAATACATGAAAATCTTTACATTTCCAAACAGAAACATTGTCAGTTGTCATTATTTCTGTTCTTCTGATAGTATTTGACTGGTCCTGCCCACTGCAGACTGAACTGGTCTGAATGTGGAACTGAACTAAAAGGACTGCTCATTTCTTCAGTGAAATTTTTGCATTTCACAAATTCATCCCCAGGCCTGGACTGGACCCTTTGGTGGGCCGGACTGGACCCTTTGGTGGGCCAGACTGCACCCTTTGGTAGGCTGGACTGGACCCTTTGGTGGGCCGGACTGCACCCTTTGGTAGGATGGACTGGACCCTTTGGTGGGCCGGACTGGACCCTTTGGTGGGCTGGACTGCACCCTTTGGTAGGCTGGACAGGACCCTTTGGTGGGCCGGACTGCACCCTTTGGTAGGCTGGACTGGACCCTTTGGTGGGCCGGATCTGGGCCCTGGGACGCATGTTTGACACCTGTACCCTGACCGATCCAGGTCTGAGCCGGTTCCTGTTCGCTCCTGTGTTTTGAAGGGTTATTATGGTCTGTTCTGTGGCTGGACTTAAACCAGTCCAGATCTTAAACTGGTCCAGTCTTAAACTGGTCCAGGTCTGAGCCAGTTCCTGTTCGCTCCTGTGTTCACGGACACATTTCAAACTGGTTTTATTCTCATTTTTCATCACGTTTAATGATGCGCGATGCGTTCAGGGACACTGGGTCATCCCAGTCCTGCCGTCCCTCCAGTTTCAGTGTTTCCTCGATCTGCGTCCACAAGGACATTCCAATGTTTCTGTTGGATTCACACACTCCCTTCTGCGTGTGTGTTTGTGTGTGTGTGTGTCCAGGGAGGTTCATGTGGTCTTGTTAGCCCACAGTAGGGGGTTGTCTTGGTGTGAAGGGCGGGGGGGGGGTCGGGGCTTCCATTACTCCCATTCAGTGTTGGGCAAATTACTTTTAAAAAGTAATTAGTTATAGTTACTACTTACTTTCCCCCAAAAGTAATTGAATTAGTAACAGAAGAGCCAGGTGGCTGGTACTGAACCGGACCCAGACCCAGCAGAGCTGGTGCCTGGTCCTGAAATAGACCCAGACCCAGCAGGGCCGGAGCCTGGTCCTGAACTGGACCCAGACCCAGCAGGGCTGGAGCCTCAGTTTCAGCCGGTCCCAGTGGAACCTGACTGATAGTCAGAGCCTCAGCCCCCAACTGTCCACTTGGCCTCCCGCCTTCTGTGTGCCATGGTGATAGTGGGTTTAGGGTTACCCCCAGCCCCCCCTTGGCCCCTTCAGCCCCCCTCTCGCCCCCCCGGCCCCCTGCATACCACATTTAAAAGGCTGCAAATGGAATTAGTGCATCTGTTTACAAGTCAATTTGTGCATTCTGTGAGCGGCCCCCCCTCAGCGCTCCTCTGGGGGAATCCCCCCCCGATCATTCCCCCTGATTCTCCCAGGGCTCTCAAAGTTCATAATGCCAAAGCTAAAGACAAGGGGGGGGCAGGGTCTCACACACAGAGTTACTGAGGCATGCTGGGAAACGCAGAAATGTTTGTCTTTGTGTTCTTCTGCTGGGAAGTCTGGACTAAAGAGGTTCTAGAACCCAGTCCATTCATTCGTACATAGAACCATTTATACTTTAGAACCATTTATACCATAGAACCATTAAGAACCATTTATACCATAGAACCATTTAGAACCATTTAGAACCATTTATACCATAGAACCATTTAGAACCATTTATGCTATAGAACCATTTAGAACCATTTATACCTGTCGTCGGTAGGCCTATTGGTTAGTGGCACGGAGGAACAGAGCAGAGCTGAGGCAGCATGTCCAGGTGCAGACCAAAGTTTCTTTTATTCGTTTTCATCCAACATGCAGGAAAAAAAAAATTTTACAAAAAAGACACTGGTAAGAAGTGAAACTGCTGTCAGTGTAAAGCGTCTTCCACATCCAGTCCAGTCCAGTCCAGTCCACACACAATGAAAAAGAGCAGCCTTTTCTAGGCAGGCCTATCCCCCAGCCTATCCTATTCTGGCAATACAGGTAGGTTTACCATCCCCCCCAATTAATTATTTAAAGATTAAAAATTCCCCAACAGTTCCCCCATTTACAACACTAACAACATATAAAAATATATACTTTATTAGATCAACAATGAACAATTTTAAAATATCTATAAGATAATTTTAATAAATCCTTCAATTAAAACACCCCTGCAAATCCAGAACCAATGGTCCCTCCCAGAACCTTCTTAAATGTGCTCCGGCCCCCCGGGGACTCTTTCGGCCGGAACACCTGGGACCAGACACAAAAGACACAGGTCAGTGAATTCACACAGTGAAGTCCATCTACAAATGGACCAACTCTTTTTCCTCCACTTTCAGAACATATCGCCACCAAGACCGACACAACAAACAATAAACACTTTAAAACAGAATGTGCGTGTCTTCTTATTCTGTAATGGACTGGCTACATTACAATACCATAGAACCATTTATACCATAGAACCATTTAGAACCATTTATAACATAGAACCATTTAGAACCATTTATAACATAGAACCATTTATACCATAGAACCATTTAGAACCATTATACCATAGAAACATTTAGAACCGTTATACCATAGAAACATTTAGAACCATTTCTACCATAAAACCATTTAGAACCATTTAGAACCATTTATACCATAGAACCATTTATACCCATTTAGAACCATTTATACCATAGAACCATTTTGAACCATTTAGAACCATTTATACCATCGACAGGTGGAGCCCTGTTCTGAACACAGCCCTGGTCCATATGGACCCACAGGACCCTGTTCTGAGCACAGTCCTGGTCCAGCCCTGGTCCATGTGGATCCTTTGGGTCTTTGTCTTTCAGCCATAATGTGGTCTGTCCCTGTGGGTCTCATTTATTTCTTTATTTCTTTGGTTTATTTGACAGGGACAGACACAACTGGAACCCAGCAGTCCCATGCATGGGTTAGGGTTAGGATTAGCCCATGGGTTAGGGTTAGGATTAGCCCACGGGTTAGGGTTAGGGTTAACCCATGGGTTAGGGTTAGGATTAACCCATGGGTTAAGGTTAGGGTTAGGGTTAACCCATGGGTTAGGGTTAGGGTTAGGGTTAAGGTTAGGGTTAACCCATGGGTTAAGGTTAGGGTTAACCCATGGGTTAGGGTTAACCCATGGGTTAAGGTTAGGGTTAACCCATGGGTTAGGGTTAGGGTTAACCAATGCATGTATCAGAATGCTTAGAGTAGAAGCTCGGGTCCCTAGATGGGCTTTCATGAAAAGTTCAAATACAGAGAGGAATGGAGAGACAATGAGCTTTACTGTCCAAAACTGTGGTTTAGGAAAGAAAAGAATCAGGTTAAAACAAAGAAACAGAGAAACATGATAAAGCATTAAACACGAGGACACTGCTGTTTCTGCCACATCCACTTTTTGGAAGTTTTTTGAATAAACCTAAGCTTCTCAAAGATTTTATTTCAACGGACAGAAGGTTCCACAGATAAGAAGGTTCCACATATTAGAAGGTTCCACATATTAGAAGGTTCCACAGATAAGAAGGTTCCACATATTAGAAGGTTCCACATATTAGAAGTTTCCACAGATGAGCTCCTTCCAGAGAGAATGCAGAGCGAGCAGAGGCAGTTTTTCTGGAAAGCACCTGCAGTCTGCATTTGAGGACCTGGTGACCCTGATCCAGCTGTAGTCCTGTCCCTGTGGGTCTCATTGGTCCAGCTGTAGTCCTGTACAGACCAGAGGGACCAGGGCCCTGGAGCTCCAATCAACAGGGTCCAGGTCTGGGTTTTAACCAGTCCTGCTGTCAACGGGGCCATTCTGAGACTGGAAACAGTGACGAGGTGGGACATACAGCCCCACTGAAAGCCTTTAGTGTTCTATTAGTGTTCTGTTAGTGTTCTATTAGTGTTCTATTAGGGTTCTGTTAGTGTTCTATTAGTGTTCTGTTAGTGTTCTATTAGTGTTCTGTTAGTGCTTCATTACTGTTCTGTTAGTGTTCTATTAGTGTTCTGTTAGTGCTTCATTAGTGTTCTGTTAGTGTTCTATTAGTGTTCTGTTAGTGCTTCATTAGTGTTCTGTTAGTGTTCTATTAGTGTTCTGTTAGTGCTTCATTAGTGTTCTGTTAGTGCTTCATTAGTGTTCTGTTAGTGCTCTGTTAGTGTTCTATTAGTGTTCTGTTAGTGCTTCATTAGTGTTCTATTAGTGTTCTGTTAGTGTTCTATTAGTGTTCTGTTAGTGCTTCATTAGTGTTCTGTTAGTGTTCTATTAGTGTTCTGTTCGTGTTCTGTTAGTGCTTCATTAGTGTTCTATTAGTGTTCTGTTAGTGTTTTATTAGTGTTCTGTTGGTGCTTCATTAGTGTTCTATTAGTGTTCTGTTAGTGTTCTATTAGTGTTCTGTTAGTGCTTCATTAGTGTTCTGTTAGTGTTCTATTAGTGTTCTGTTAGTGTTCTGTTCGTGTTCTGTTAGTGTTCTGTTAGTGCTTCATTAGTGTTCTATTAGTGTTCTGTTAGTGCTTCATTAGTGTTCCATTAGGGTTAGAGTGTGGAACAGTGTGGGTTAGGGTTAGTACCTGGAGGATCCACACATTCCATGGGAAGGTGATGAGTTGACAGAACTGAGCAGAGGCCTCCACCCACCCACCCACCTGGCCACGCCCACCTCCCACCCCCTAACCCCCGCCCACCCATGCACACTGACGGGATGGCAGTAAACTGAGAACACTGGTACCCCTCCCAAAACAGACAGCACTGACTTATGGGGGTGAACAGGGGTCAGCTGGGGGTGGGGGTGGGGTGCTGGGGAGAGACTGCCAGGCCTTAAAGAGGTCTGCAGTTCTACCATGGACTTTAGAACATTCTTTGTGGGTAAATGTTCTGTATCCCAGTTTCCATCCGTTCTATCATGGTAATAAAATCCTGCTGCAGACTCACATGGGTTAGGGTTAGGCCTTCAGATCCTGGGTTAGGCCTTCAGATCCTGGGTTAGGCCTTCAGATCCTGGGTTAGGCCTTCAGATCCTGGGTTAGGGTTTGTGGTTTCCAAACTGTTCCGTCAGGATCTTTCAGTCTTTCCATTCAGTCCGTTGCAGATGTCTGTAGTCACATGATCAGTCTGTAGTCGCATGATCTTTCTGTGGTCACATGATCAGTCTGTGGTCACATGATCAGTCTGTAGTCGCATGATCAGTCTGTGGTCACATGATCAGTCTGTAGTCAGATGATCAGTCTGTAGTCAGATGATCAGTCTGTAGTCACATGATCAGTCTGTAGTCACATGATCAGTCTGTAGTCACATGATCTTTCTGTAGTCACATGATCAGTATGTAGTCACATGATCTTTCTGTAGTCACATGATCAGTCTGTGGTCACATGATCAGTCTGTAGTCACATGATCAGTCTGTAGTCACATGATCTTTCTGTAGTCACATGATCAGTATGTAGTCACATGATCTTTCTGTAGTCACATGATCAGTATGTAGTCACATGATCAGTCTGTTTTCAGACTCCTCCTACATTCATACAGATGCTTTTTCATTCCTGTCCTCCCATTGGCTCAGCTGCAGAGGTTGAGGGTCATGTGTTCATGTTGTAGTTTTTGTCCTTGTCCTATTTCCCGCCGGTGTGTTCTACGGCGTTCAGCCCCTGAACTCGGTTCCAAAGGTCACAGACGCTGACACCCCTTTTCTGTTCTGCTCATGGCGCAGACCAGTGGCGATTTCTCATAGACTGCAGTGGAAGCCCGGCTTCCCCTAGAATTATGAAAATTAAATGGTTAAATATGTACGGATGTGTTGACATTTTCTTGACTACAAATGTGTTAGAACGCGTTCATCTCACAGATGAGTTCGTTCAGAATCAGCTTTATCACAAACCAACAGACTGGATGTTGTTCACTTCTCCTCCATTCCGTGTCTGTGTTTCTCATTCCATCTCTGCTCAGTGCATTTGTCCGTAGGCGCTCAGCGTCCATGCACTTCAATGGGACTGAGTGGAACAGTTTTTTTCATTGCCTCAAAACTGGACGGTAACTGGATAAATGCCACAATGTTGTCCCGCCCCCAGACGCCGGGCGTCTCTGGGGGTGAATGGAGCTGTGGGCAGAGCTCGGCCGGGCTGGATGCCAGAATCCCACGTGCTGATTGGAGGATCAGTCAAAAGGCTGAATCCCGTTTGACTGACAGCTATTTTGAGATCTACTCCTTCACTGACACAGTTCAGTTTAATACAGTAAATAACTAATACTGTAAATAACCTGACAATTTTTTTTAATGTAAGCTGACAATGAGCTTCCCATGTCTGAAAGACCAGCAGCCGCCACTGGGCACAGATGCTCCAAACCCCTAAACACAGAAAGGGTTAGGGGATTAGGGTTAGGGTGTTAGGGTTAAGGTTAGGGTTTATACCGAACAGTGCACAAACATCTGGTCCTGCCCAGACAACAACCCACTAATCTGCTCCAAACTGGGAACTGTTTAGTTACCATGGTAACCCAGTGTGTTGTTTGGCCCTTCAAATTGATGGCTATTTGAAGACAATCTGTGCGTTTCCATGACAACTGTTCTTCCTGGTTTAATCTGATTACAGGTTGGATCCTATTTCAGATGTCCATGTAAACACCTTATTCCAGTTGAAACAGAAAAGTTCAGATTAAATTTAAACCTGATTAAAGTCAGTGGTTTAATCCTCTTTTAACTGCGCTCTAAATTCTTCCTGGACATGTAAAGCCTTTATTCCGTTTGGACTTTATTCCTTCCATTCTGCACATGCTCAGTGTCTTGTCCTGTGGCGATGACGCACACATTCTGCGCTGGTGGAAGAATCTGCACTGCAGTGTAGTCTTCCCAAAGCGTTCCAGTGGAATATTCTGATGGGATCTACCAGCCTGGAAAACCCTGAAGGAACAGTTCAACACTGGCTTTGGATTCATTCATTTGTCCTGAACTAATGACTTCCACAAGTGGGACAAACAGTTTGAACTGCAGCCCTAACGTTAGCTTAGCTTAGCCTAGCTTAGCATAATGACTTCATTCCTCTGCTCAGACGTAGCCAGGCTTTTGATTGTGATGATTTTTGAGGTGATTTGTAGTATTTTAGGAGTGATTTGGGTCAGTTCAGTTCTCCCTAATCATTCCTTTAGTCCGCTGGGGTCAATATGATCACAAACTGAGGCTCAGATCATGGTCATGTGACTTACTGCAGGAAGAAAATCTGGGAAATAAAAACTAATGCAAAGCTAAAACGCTAAAGCAAAGCTAATTTAGCGCATGCATCCCTTCAACAAAAAGATTTTCCTACTTCCGTCAACACAACAGTCCACAGATTGTATGAGTGCAGTAAGTCGCAGATCTAAAGAAATAATTAGAGAGAATCGGATTTCACAAAATCACTGAGAAAAGACGACAGATCACCTTTAAAAAACTGGATATGTGTGACCATGGAAATGCAGTGACTATGCTAAGCTAAGCTAACAGAAGGGCTAAGCTAAGCTAACAGAAGGGCTAAACTAAGCTAACAGAAGGGCTAAACTAAGCTAACAGAAGGGCTAAACTAAGCTAACAGAAGGGCTAAGCTAAGCTAACAGAAGGGCTGCCAGAACCCAATAAACGTTTGTCATGTAAACCTTCATTCAGGTTTCACATTTTCATGGAAACAGAGGAGAAAGGACTTTAGTTCCGAATTAATTTCTTCTGGAAAAATAAATTGAATTTAAAAAACATCATATAACTGTACCCATTAGGATTTAAAGGAGTGTTTACACTGCAGGAGAGAGATGCACAGTGTTTGACATGGATGTAGGTTCAGGTCTTCATGGAGGACATGTGCTGTCAAAACCATCTGGACACTAAACTTACCAGAACACTTTGTGGTCTTACGTCCTATTGCATGGACTTCTGAGGTCCATCTGCATTCCTCCCTGACCCTAACCCTAACCCTAACCCTGATGCTAACCCTAACCCTCCCTGGGTGCGTTCTCTGGTTTTCTCTCCACAAACACCAGTGGAGTCTTTCAGCATCTTCAGCTGGTGTTTGTTTGGCAGAAACGCCGTGGGCTTTCACTCTTAGAGGCGTCTTTCAAAACAAATGCATCAGTTTTTCTCTGGGGACGTTCCTTCTCTAGGCAGGTGTTTCTGTTTTAAAAGCTGCTTTTCAAACCTTCTTATCTATGACTTCTACTTCTTCCTCTGCTGAATGAAGAACAAAGTGAAGATTTAAATGATCAAGAAGTACCACGAGAAGGATTTGTTTTTCTTGAATTGTCAAAAAAGTTTCCACCCAGTGCCAGTGCAGACATTAATTTTTCAAATTAATGTCTGCAACCGCTACAACACAGATGACAAACATGTGGCCCGGGGGCCAGATATGGCCCACCAAAGGGTCCAGTCCGGCCCCTCGGATGAATTTGTCAAAATGCAAAAATTACACTGAAGAAATGAACAATCAAGGATGTTAAAATCATTTTAGGTAATTTCAATCTAAAGTGGGTCAGGCCAGTAAAATACTAACATAATAGCCTATAAATAATGAAAACCATTTTTTTCCTCTTTTGTTTTAGTGTAAAAACAGTAAAATTACACAAATGTTTACATTTACAGATTAGCCTTTTACAAAAAATGTGAATAACCTGAACAACAATGTTGTAATTATGTGGAATTTGAACAATATTCTGCCTGTTATTAAATATTGTGTGTATTTGTAGATAAACTGTGATCTGTACATTGTGATTCACATGTATAAATGATAAACTAAGGCGTAATATTGTTAACATTGCAATTATTTTTCTTAAGAACTTTCAGGTTGTTCATTTTTGTTCATGTTATGTTCAAGTGCAGTTCATACATGGAAACATTTTCATTAAGGAATTTTGCTTTTTTCACTCAAAAACATAGAGAAAACTTTGGAGTTGACATTACTTATCAGTTCTTATCCTATGATTTATATTATTTTACTGGTCCGGTCCACTTCAGATCATATTAGGCTAATGTGGAACTGAACTAAAATGAGTTTGACACCCCTGCTCTACAATTACATATTTTATGTATTTTTCATTGAATGCAATAAAATCTGAGACAGAACTCCAAGTGCAAATTTCTTGGTTATGAAAAAATTAACTTATTGACAGTTAATTATATCCAATAAATCTTATATCCACAAATAAATTAGGAAAGTGGAGTGTACTTATTGTCTTGTTGTTAGTAACACGCTAGCAATAAGGATGCTTAATTTAGCATAACCTCTGGAACCTGTGGAACAGTTCTGTTGTCTGCTCCCTGCTTCTAAATGTGTTTATTAAAAACACAAACCCCTGTGGTTCTGGGACTCCGTTCATGTTGGGTCTATTTGTGCGACCTAAAGTTTACTCGCTGACTAGCGGCTGTGGCTCTGTCGTGGAGTTCGGCGTTGGGTTTCGCCGTTGGGTCTTTTGACCAGGCTCACAGGGGATGAGTGCAGATCCAGAGCGCCGCTCCGGCGTTCATGAAGGACCGACATTGTTGGCAGAAAACTGAGCAGTTTGGCAACAAGGGTGGAATTTCCTACTGTGATGTTATCACTGCACACAAGACATTTAGATCCAGCCAAAGGAAGGAGAAAGGGAACCAAGGGGGGGGGGGGGGGGGGGGGGGGGGGGGGGGGGGGGGGGGGGGGGGGGGGGCGGGCGGCAGGCAGAGGAGAAGAGGGGGCAGAGCCGGGGGGGAGGGGGTAGTGGAAGATGGATGGAGGATGGAGGTGAAGGAGAACCATTAAAGGAGATGAGTGGACTTTAAATGAACAAACAGGACCAGGACCATCCAAAGAAACAGGACCATCCAAGGAAACAGAACCATCCAAAGAAACAGGACCATCTAAAGAATATGAAGGAAAGAGCATGAGCACGGTTTGAACCACGACCAGGGAGTCCACATCAGCATGAAGTCCAAGGCCTTACCCATCAGCCCTCAGGGTTGAGCCTGGACCAGGGAGTCCACATCAGCTTTAAGTCCAAGGCCTTACCCATCAGGATTCACAGCTTTAGCAGAACACTTCAAGTGGACTCACCCACCTGTGGACCCACCTGTGGACCCACCTGTGGGCTAGCTTTGGTTCCAACTCATGTTCAGGACTCTGGAACCTCTTTTAAAGTCCTTCACACTTTGTGAAACAACATCAACTTCAGAGCGCTCTCTCTCTCTCTGTCTCTCTCTCTCTCTCTCTCTCTCTCTCTCTCTCTAAATATATATATCAGACTATGGACTGTCCATATGGATAATCATTATCTGTAGAATTTCATTCCATTCATTCTAATCCAAAACAGAATCATTTATGTGATGAAATCAAAGAACACTGATGAGAACACTTGTATGAGCTTTCACAGGTTTATGGTGAGAGTATAAAAAAGACTCCAGGAACAGGAGTGTGAAAACAACACCCATATTCTGGTGTTATCTGTGAGTCAGACACAAGTGGGTGTGTCTAATGAGAAAGGAGCTGTCTGATTGGTCTGTGATTGCTTGTGTTGCAGGAAGTGCTGAACAAATATTTCAGTGAAATGAATAATGGAGCTAAAGGACTAACAGGAAGTGAAAATGTCGGATAAAATGTCGGATGACAACCAACGGGCCAGTGTTCCCTGAAAGACTTCTCACCATCAGTAGTAATGGAATATATACAATCTGAATATATACGATCTGAATGTATACGATCTGAATATATACGATCTGAATATATATGATCTGAATGTATACTATCTGAATGTATACGATCTGAATATATACGATCTGAATGTATACGATCTGAATATATACGATCTGAATATATATGATATGAATGTATACGATCTGAATATATATGATCTGAATATATACGATCTGAATATATATGATATGAACATATACGATCTGAATGTATACCATCTGAATATATATGATCTGAATGTATACGATCTGAATATATATGATCTGAATGTATATGATCTGAATGTATACGATCTGAATGTATATGATCTGAATATATACGATCTGAAAGGCCGACTGTCAGAAGTTTGACGTTCCAATAGAATCTGCCCAAATGGAGATGTTTGACCTTTGACACAGAGTTGTAACAGGGGGGTTAAAGGGTGAGGTGTAAGGGAGGGGGGATGTTAAAGGGTGGACTGTGACACAAACACACCCACACAGAGGTGTAAGGGGTGGGGTGGGGGGTGGAGCCAACATGTCCAATGGTCCAGACTGGTGTCCACCTCAGACTGGTGTCCACCACTACAAGTGATGCAATAATGCATAAAACCTTAAATTCTAAAATAAATGTCATATTCTATTTGTTTTTTTTGCTCAGACTCAAATCTGTGGTTGGTGAATAAAACTTGAAACCACTGCTCCAGTAGTTTCAGTTCTGGACAGAAGCCTCACAAAGACAGGGAGGACAGGTCCACTGTACACAGACAGGTCCTGAGGACATGGAGGGACTGGAGGGACTGGGGGGAGTGGAGGGACTAACCACAGGTACTACTGTAAACACTACAGTCACCTGTACTAACCACAGGTACTGGTTGGTTCTGGTCCCAGTTCTGGTACCAGGTGCATGTGTTTCTGCTGACGTTCAGATGGGACAGTGACGCTCATGTCAGTATCATCTATTTCTGACACAGTCTGCATCAATAGATGAACTTTTCTGACGTGAACACCTCATGTAAACATTCAGGATCCAAAGGGATTCTTTTAGTGACCGTATCTGTGTCACTTGTAGATTCTATTGGAACTCCAACCCTTTGAAAGCATCCACACCTTCAGTGAAGAGGATCAGTTCATGTCTGCTGGGTTCAGTGTCCTCTGAATGAACACCAGTGTCTGTGGTGAGTTCAGTGTCCTCTGAATGAACACCAGTGTCTGTGGTGAGTTCAGTGTCCTCTGAATGAACACCAGTGTCTGTGGTGAGTTCAGTGTCCTCTGAATGAACACTAGTGTCCGTGGTGAGTTCAGTGTCCTCTGAATGAACACTAGTGTCCGTGGTGAGTTCAGTGTCCTCTGAATGAACACTAGTGTCCGTGGTGAGTTCAGTGTCCTCTGAATGAACACTAGTGTCCGTGGTGAGTTCAGTGTCCTCTGAATGAACACTAGTGTCTGTGGTGAGTTCAGTGTCCTCTGAATGAACACTAGTGTCCGTGGTGAGTTCAGTGTCCTCTGAATGAACATTAGTGTCTGTGGCGAGTTCAGTGTCTTCTGATTGGACACTTGTGTCTGTGGTGCGTTCAGTGTCCTCTGAATGGACATTTGTGTCTGTCCATGGTGCGTTCAGTGTCCTCTGAAAGGACACTTGTGTCCGTCTCGGTCTTGCTTGACTTAGCGCTGACACTCGATCGGCTCCAAATCCAAAGCGGAATGAGTGAAGGATTCAACCTGCGCTTAAGAGGGTCAGCCCAGAACAAAGAGGGTTCAGTCCAGCACTGAATGGACACAGCAGGGACTACAGGGAGTACTAGAGTGGACTAGAGTGTGGACTAGAGTGTGTACTAGAGTGCAGAAGAATGTGTACTAGAGTGTACTAGAGTGTAGAAGAGTGTGTACTAGAGTGTACTAGAGTGAGTACCAGAGTGGACAAGAGTGAGTACCAGTGAGTACTAGAGTGGACTAGTGTGAGTACTAGAGTGTGTACTAGAGTGCAGAAGAGTGTGTACTAGAGTGTACTAGAGTGTAGAAGAGTGTGTACTAGAGTGTGTACTAGAGTGTACTAAAGTGTAGAAGAGTGTGTACTAGAGTGTACTAGAGTGAGTACCAGAGTGGACAAGAGTGAGTACCAGTGAGTACTAGAGTGGACTAGAGTGTGTACTAGAGTGTATACTAGAGTGCAGAAGAGTGTGTACTAGAGTGTAGAAGAGTGTGTACTAGAATGTACTAGAGTGTGTACAAGAGTGTAGAAGAGTGTGTACTAGAATGTACTAGAGTGTGTACTAGAGTGTACTAGAATATACTAGAGTATGTACTAGAGTGTAGAAGAGTGTGTACTAGAGTGTAAAAGAGTGTGTACTAGAGTGTACTAGAGTGTGTACTAGAGTGTAGAAGAGTGTGTACTAGAGTGTACTAGAGTGAGTACCAGAGTGGGCAAGAGTGAGTACCAGTGAGTACTAGAGTGGACTAGACTGAATACTAGAGTGTACTAGAGTGTGTACTAGAGTGTACTAGAGTGTGTACTAGAGTGTAGAAGAGTGTGTACTAGAGTGTGTACTAGAGTGTAGAAGAGTGTGTACTAGAGTGTAGAAGAGAGTGTACTAGAGTGTGTACTAGAGTGTACTAGAGTGTGTACTACAGTGTACTAGAGTGTGTACTAGAGTGTAGAAGAGTGTGTACTAGAGTGTACTAGAGTGTGTACTAGAGTGTACTAGAGTGTGTACTAGAGTGTAGAAGAGTGTGTACTAGAGTGTGTACTAGAGTGTACTAGAGTGTGTACTAGAGTGTAGAAGAGTGTGTACTAGAGTTTAGAAGAGCGTGTACTAGAGTGTACTAGAGTGTGTACTAGAGTGTAGAAGAGTGTGTAGTAGAGTGTAAAAGAGTGTGTACTAGAGTGTACTAGAGTGTGTACTAGAGTGTAGAAGAGTGTGTACTAGAGTGTACTGTGGACAAGAGTGTACAGAGTGGACAAGAGTGAGTACCAGTGAGTACTAGAGTGGACTAGACTGACTACTAGAGTGTGTATTAGAGTGTACTACAGTGAGTACAAGAGTGGACTAGACTGAGTACTAGAGTATACTAGAGTGTACTAGAGTGAGTACTAGAGTGTGTACTAGAGTGGACTAGACTGAGTACTAGAGTGTACTAGAGTGAGTAGTAGAGTGTACTAGAGTGTACTAGAGTGAGTAGTAGAGTGTACTAGAGTGTACTAGAGTGAGTAGTAGACCTAACCCTAACCTTCACACAGAACAAACTCCTGTCCACATTTCCCACTTTTTCCAATTTTTCCACTTGCTCTTTTTGTGTTTTTTTCCACCTCTGTATCCATCCATCCATCCATTCTCTTCCGCTTATCCGGGGCTGGGTCGCGGGGGTAACAGTCTAAGCAGGGATGCCCAGACTTCCCTCTCCCCAGACTCCTCCTCCAGCTCTTCCGGGGGGATCCCGAGGCGTTCCCAGGCCAGCCGAGAGACATAGTCTCTCCAACGTGTCCTGGGTCTTCCCCGAGGTCTCCTCCCGGTGGGACATGCCCGGAACACCTCCCCAGGGAGGCGTCCAGGAGGCATCCGAAACAGATGCCCGAGCCACCTCAGCAGCCACCTCTGTATGTTTGTCCCATTTCTGTTGTCACTCCTCCTCCTCTTCCTCCCCCTCTTCTTCCTCGTCTTCCTCCTCCTCCCCCTCTTCTTCCTCCTCCTCCTCTTGTTCTTGGTCTTTTGTACCTACAGGCCTTTTTTCCTCTTGACCCCCCCTCCTCCTCCCCCTCAGGGGTCTAATTATGAGCCTTCATTAAATTAAAACATTAATATTTCTCCTCCTCTCTCTGGACAATGGGGGCTTGTGATAGCCCCCCCCCCCCCCCCCCCCCTTTGGTGCCGAGTGTCCATTCACTGGGGGGGGGGTGTCTGTGTCCCCTTTGTGATTTGCTCGCTGCAGGAGTCCTAGGGGGCAGTCATTGTGTCTCATTAAGTCTTACAGTAGTCATTTGGGGGGGGGGGGGGTTGTAGGTGGTGGTGGTAGTGGTGGTGGGGTCACCACACAAGGCCTCACAATTAGAAGTCCCAGACAGCTTGAATGGAAGAACTAATCAGAGCACAAGAGGTGGGGGGTTAGGGTTAGGGTGGGGGGCAACAAGGAAGGGTTAGCAATGAACTAATACACACTAATACACACAAATACATACACAAATACACTTTGGCTAAAATGTCCTTAGGGGGTCAAATGAGTGTCCATTTGTGTCCAGAACAGTTGTCCTACAGTTATAGAAGTGTGTGTAAATAATGCTAATCCATTTGTGCACAGACTACTGATATTCTCTGACAGTGGAAGCTCTATTTTCATAAATATTGGATTTGGAATAGCACGTGGATGTGAAAACTTTTGCTAGTGGACGGATGTGACATTACCCATGATGCTCTGGTCAGTCCCAGTGCTTTATTAGGAATAAACTCATAGACTTCCTATTGCTAATTGTGCTCTTCTTCATAAATGTTGGTATTGTGGATCTAAAACAATCCCAGCTGACACAAAAACACTAAATGTGTCAGTGGACAGATGTGACATGGTTGTTGTGGATCCCATCATACTGATGCTCTGCAGCCATGTCAGCGTTTACACTAATGATCCCTGTGCAAAAACTAGGAGCACTATTATTTATTGGATAGTTTAGCATCAGACTAAAGAGGAAAGAACAATCTAGAATTGTTCTTTGTGTCTAAAAATGCTTCTTATTGTAAAAGTGTTGATGTAAACAGTGCTGTGTGCCATTCTTCATGTATGTATTGGTGGAACAGAAGCAGGATGGATCAGCACCATACTCCAGATTGAACCTGTACAATAAAACATGTGATATGGAGGAGAGAATCTGGGAAGAAAAACTGGGGAATCCAAAAGAAGAGAAGATTTGTTTTTCAGCTCAATTCAGTTCAAATAGAACTTGTCCATTTGTGACATGAAAATATAGCATTAATTGTGCTGAAATGGTTCATTTTGGAGCTGAAAACATAGTTCATATGAGCATCAACATGTTGAACAGAACTGAAATCCTGTCCATTTGAACAATTGTCATTTACCAACACAAAGTTCCTTTGGATTCACTGAGACTGATTTAATATGAACACAGACACACAGAAGAGCTCTGAGCACATTGGAGCCCACACACACACACACACACACACACACATACACACACACACACACGCACACACACACACACACACACACACACTTTTTGCTCATTTGTCGTCCTATGGTTCCTTTTTGTCGCTCGCTGTTGTTCATCAGCTTTTTTTTGGTTAAAACCTGGTGCAGCAGCAGGTTCATTACATCATCTTCGTTCAGTGGGTTAAATAAAAAAAATGCATCTTCACTCTGTTTAAATTCTGTCCATTTCAATGTTGGTGAAATAAAAAAACAATCGTACAAATAATGATATTCCACACCCATGTGTCTGGAAATGAACTGGAAAATGCAAACTTCTCCAAGTCTTCCTCTTTTTTTATTTTTATTTTTTTTTTAATCTCCTAATAGGAGCAGAAAGTGTCTCTCTTTCCTTCCTCCTTTTTTTCATCTCCTAATAGGAGCAGACCGTCTCTCTCTCTCTCTCTTTTCCTCCATTTATCTGTTTTTCATTCCCAGCAGAAACAGTGGCTAACCTCCTTATCTGTGTTAGCGCCGAGTGCTGCAGTGGATTATGAAGTGGATTATGCAAATACCGCACAATATATTCATATTAACAAAGGTGGAGGTTCATGCGCTCGTGCACAGAATTTATGAATACGCAAATAAAAAAAAACGTCAAAAAAGTACTGGCTGGAATGTGTTATCTTTTAATGGAATTCAGTCCCATTATTGAGCTGTGTTTGAGTTCATTTATTAATTCAATGAATGAGCTGCATCTGTAAAACACAGTCATATCCATTAGGGTTAGGGTTAGGGTTAACCATTAGGGTTAGGGTTAACCATTAGGGTAAGGGTTAGGGTTAGGGTTAACCATTAGGGTTAGGGTTAACCATTAGGGTAAGGGTTGGGGTTAGGGTTAACCATTAGGGTTAGGGTTAACCATTAGGGTTAGGGTTAACCATTCTGTTAGAGTTAAGTGCAGCTGTCACTGATCTGTGTGGACACACTATAGAATCTATAGACACACTATAGACAAACCAGAAAATCTATAGATACAATATAGACACACTAGAGCATCTATAGACACACTATATAATCTATAGACACAATATAGACACACTAGAGCATCTATAGACACACTATATAATCTATAGACACACTATAGACACACTATAGAATCTATAGACACACTATAGACACACTATACAATCTATAGACACACTATAGACACACCAGAGAATCTATAGACACACTAGAGCATCTAAAGACACACTATATAATCTATAGACACACTATACAATCTATAGACACACTATAGGATCTATAGACACACTATAGACACACTAGAGAATCTATAGACACACTATAGACACAGGATAGAATTTATAGACACTATAGACACACTAGATAATCTATAGGCACACTATAGACAGGATAGAATCTATAGACACACTATTTTAACAGGATATAATCTACAGACACACTATAGACACACTATAGAATCTATAGACACACTAGAGAATGTATAAACACACTATAGAATCTATAGACACACTATAGACACACTATAGACACACTATAGAATCTATAAACACACTATAGACACACTATAGAATCTATAGACACACTACAGTCACACTAGAGAATCTATAGACACACTATATAATCTATAAAAACATTATAGACACACTATAGAATCTATAAACACACTATAGAATCTATAGACACACTATAGACATACAAGATAATCTATAAACACACTATAGAAACACTATAGAATCTATAGAAACAGTATAGACACACTAGAGAATCTAGAGACAATATACAGGGGTTGGACAAAATAATGGAAACACCTTCTATGATGCCAAAATGTTAGGTGTTTCCATTATTTTGTCCAACCCCTGTAGAATCTAAAGACATGCTATAGACACACTAGAGAATGTATAAACACACTATAGACACCTGACAGAATCCATAGACACACTAAAGACACACTGTAGATTCTATAGACACACTAGAGAATCTATAGACACAATATAGACATACTGGAGAATCTCTAGAGACACTATATAATCTATAGACACACTAGAGAATCTACAGACACACTATAGACACACTAGAGAATATATAGACACAATATAGACAAACTGGAGAATCTATACACACACACACACACACTATAGAAACTATATACAAACTATAGACAAGCTAGAGAATCTATAGAAACACTATAGAATCTATATACACACTATACACACACTATAGAATCTATAGACAAACTAGAAAATCTGTAGACACACTATAGACACACTAGAGAATCTATAGAGACACTATAGACACACTAGAGAATCTATAGACACACTAGAGAATCTATAGACACACTACAGACACACTATAGAATATATAGACACTATAGACCCACTAGAGAATCTATAGACACAACATAGAAAAACTAGAAAATCTATAGACACACTAAAGACACACTAGAGAATCTATAAACACACGAGAGAATCTATAGACACACTATAGAATCTATAGACACACTAGAGGATGTATAGAAACACTATATAATCTATAGACACACTATAGTCACACTATAGAATCTACAGAAACACAAGAAAATCTATAGACACACTATAGACACACTAGAGAATCTATAGACACTATAGACAAACTATATAATCTATAGACACACTATACAATCTATAGACACTGGAGAATCTATAAAAACAGTATAGACACACTGTAGAATCTATAGAAACACTAGAGAATCTATGAACACACTACAGTCACACTTGAGAATCTATAGACACACTATATAATCTATAAACACATTATAGACACAGAAAATGTACAGGCACACTATGCAATCTATAGAAACTATATATACACACAAGAGAATCTGTAAACACACTATAGACAGACTATAGAATGTATAGAAACATTATAGACACACTAGAGAATCTATAGACACACTATAGAATCTAACACACACTATAGACACAATAGAGAATGTATAAACACACTATAGACACATAAAAGAATATATAGATGCACTAAAGACACACTATAGATTCTATAGACACACTAGAGAATCTATAGACACAATATAGACATACTAGAGCATCTAAAGACACACTATATAATCTATAGACACACTATAGACACATTATACAATCTATAGACACACTATAGACCCACTATAGACACACTAGAGAATCTATAGACAATAGAGACACACTAGAGAATCTATAGACACACTATCGAATCTATAGATACAGTATAGACACCCTATATAATGTATAAACACACTATATAATCTATAGACACACTGTAGATACACTATAGAATCTATAGACACACTACAGACACGCTAGAATCTATAAACACACTATAGAGACACTATAGAATCTATAGACACACTATAGACACACTATAGAATCTATAGACACTAAAGAATATATAGACACGCTATAGACACACTAGAGAATATATAAACATAATCTATAGACACTATGGACGCACTATAGAATCTACAGACACTAGAAAATCTATAGACACACTATAGAATCTATAAACACACTATAGACACACTATAGAATCTATAGACACACTAGAGAATCTATAGACACACTATAAACACATTACAGAATCTATAGACACACTATAAACACACTAGAGAATGTATAGACACATCATATACTCTATAAACACACCATAGACACACTAAAGAATCTATAGAAACACTAGAAAATCTATAGAAACACTACAGACACACCATAGAATCTATGTACACACACTATATACATGCTAGAGAATCTATAGCCACATTATATAATCTAGAGACACATTATAGATACTCTATAGAATTTATAGACATCATAGAATCTATAGACACACTAAAGATAAGCTATAGAATCTATAGATACACTGTAGACACACTATAGATACACTATAGACACACTAGAGAATCTATAGACACACTATAGACACACCATAGAATATGTAGACACACTATAGACACACCATAGAATATGTAGACACACTATAGACACACCATAGAATATGTAGACACACTATAGACACACTAGAGTATCTATAAACACACTATAGACACACTAGAGAATCTGTAGACACACTATAGAATCTATAGAAACACTATAGACACACTATAGACTCTATAGACACACTACAGACGCACTAGAGAATCTATAAACACATTAGAGAATCTATGGACACACTATTAAATCTATAGACACACTATAGAATATATAAACACACTATAGACACACTAAAGAATTTATAGACACACTATAGACAGACTAGACTAGACCAGACTAGACTCGATTGAACCCGGGTTAAGAACCACTGCACTAGAGAATCTATAGACACACTAGATAATCTATAGACACACTAGAGCAGGGGTGTCAAACTCAGATCCTCGAGGGCCGGTATCCTGCATGTTTTAGATGTTTCCCTCTTCCATCACACCTGGAAGCCATTACATTGTTATCAGGCTTCTGCAGAGCATGATGATGAGCTGATCATTAATTGAACCAGGTGTTGAAGGAAGAGGGAAATATTTAAAACATGCAGGATACTGGCCCTCGAGGACCGGAGTTTGACACCTGTGCACTAGAGTATCTGTAAACACACTATAGACACACTAGAGAATCTATAGACACACTATAGAATCTATAGAAACACTATAGACACACTAGAGAATCTATAGACACTATAGTATCTATAGACACACTATAGACACACTAGAGAATCTATAAACACATTAGATAATCTATAGACACACTACTGAATCTATAGACACACTATAGACACAGTAGAGAATCTATAAACACAGTATAGATACACTAGAGAATGCATAGACACACTATAGACACACTAGAGAATCTATTGACACACTATAGATTCTATAGACACATTATAGAATCTATAGACACACTATAAAATCTATAGACACACTATAGACACACTATAGAATCTATAGAAACACTATAGACACACTAGAGAATCTATAGACACTATAGTATCTATAGACACACTAGAGAATCTATAAACACATTAGATATACACTAGAGAATGCATAGACACACTATAGACACACTAGAGAATATATAGACACACTAGAGAATCTATTGACACACTATAGATTCTATAGACACATTATAGAATCTATAGACACACTATAAAATCTATAGACACACTAGATAATCTATAGAAACACTGTAGACACACTAAATCTATAGATACACTATAGAATCTATAGACACAGTAGAGAATCTATAGACACACTAGAGAATCTGTAGACACACTATAGAATCTATAAACACACTATAGACACAGTTAGGGTTAGGCTGTCTATGAGTGTATATCACTGTGTTTATTTGTATGTGTGTGTGTTTTTTGTATGTGTGTCTGTTTAAATGTGTGTGTTAGTGTGTTTGTGTTAGTGTGTGTGTGTTTTTGAATGTGTATGTTTGTGTTTATGAATGTGTGTGTTTTTTTGAATGTGTGTTTTTGTATGTGTGTGTGTTTTGAATGTGTGTGTGCATGTCTGTGTTTTTTTTTTTTTTTTTTTTTTTTTTTTACACGTGTGTCTGTGTTTGTGTATGTGTGTGGTTGAACCAGTCCAACTGGTTGAAGTGTGTGTTTCATTGTCGTGGTGAACAAACCCAGTATCTATTTGTCATCATCATCATCATCTTAAACCTAATTACAGACAGTTCCATCTCCTTTAACTGAAGGGGATAATTACTGTTTCACATACAGAATGACCAGAGCTATGCTGACAAATAGGTCCACTGCAGCTCTGGAAACCCCTCCACTATTGTGTTGTTAATTGGGCCAAATGGAAGCAGATAACCCCCCCCCCACACACACACTTCGCACTGAAAACAGGCCTAAGCCTCTGAATAAAAAGCCCCAGCTTTAGGAGGTGTGTGCATCCTAAAGCCTGGATGGAGTATCACAGGTTTAAAGAAAAAAACACCGGATGAACATTATGTTAGCAACAACAGGCTAATGCCAACCCTAACCCTAACAATAAACAGAGTTAGCAACGACAGGCTAATGCCAACCCTAACCCTAACAATAAACAGAGTTAGCTACAACAGACTAATGCTAACCCTAACCATGAAGAGAGTTAGCAACAACAGGCTAATGCTAACCTTAACCCTCACATTGAACAGAGTTAGCAACAACAGACTAATTCTAACCCTAACCATGAACAGAGTTAGCTACAACAGGCTAATGCCAACCCTAACCATGAACAGTTAGCAACAAAATGCTAATGCTAACCTAACCCTAACAATAAACAGAGTCAGCAACAACAGGCTAATGCCAACCCTAACCCTAACAATGAACAGAGTTAGCAAAATAGGCTAACCTTAACTCTAACAATGATCAGAGTTAGCAACAATGGGCTAATGCTAACTCTAACCCTAAACAATGATCAGACTTAGCAACAACATGCTAATGCTAGTCCAAACATGAACAGAGTTAGCTACAAAAGGCTAATCATAATCCTAACAATGAACAGAGTTAGCAATAACGGCTAATGCCAACCCTAACTCTAACAATGAACAGGTTAGCAACAACAGGCTAATGCTAACCTAACCCTAACAATGAACAGTTAGCAACACAGGCTAATGCTAACCTAACCTTAAACAATGAACAGAGTTAGCAATCAACAGGCGAATGCTAACCTAACCCTAACAATGAACAGAGTTAGCACAACAAGGCTATTGCTAAACCTAACAATGAACAGAGTTGAGCAAACGAACAGGCTATTGCTAACCCTAAAATGAACAGAGTTAGCAACAACAGCAACACATTGTTAGGACTAGAAGTACGAGGTCTGAACCCAAATGCACGACCCG
>NW_021941450.1:0-36223 GCF_902148855.1 Sphaeramia orbicularis | reverse complement strand
TCAGTTGAAAGGTTTTTCACCCACTGTCTTCTAAACTCACACCGGACTCATTTCCACTGTAATGACATTAAGCAGAGAATGTCCAGAATCTTCCATCTGATGCAGAGGAATGTGCTGCAGGACAGACCACCACCGTCCTGCTGAAGGCGTCGTTTGTTTTCGACACTGTTTGGGAGGTTTGTTTTTTTAAACCCAAAACTGTGAAGCATCTCAAGAAAACAGAGGACTGTGGGATCTGCACGAGGAAACAGAGGACTGTGGGATCTGCACGGCTGAAAATACAGATGTTTATGCCACAGACCAAACACAGAGATTAGGTTTCACCGAGGGAAGTGGAAGGAAAAGAGCACTTAGCATCAGCAGAAGTGACCATTAATGAGCTGAGGACAAAGAAGATGTTCAGTATGTCCACAGAAGATGTCCAGTATGTCCACAGACGTCCAGTATGTCCACAGACGTCCAGTCAATATATATATATATTATATAATAGACTAGACTTGTGATCTCATCTCTGTCAGACAGAAACCTTTGAAGTCCATTTTTGGTCTGTTTTGGTCTTTTTTTTTTTTTTTTTTTTTTATCCTAAAATGATTCTATTGGTCAGTCTTCAAGTTGGTCTGATGGGTTTAGAAAGATTTGACCAATGAAAAGAGTTGGGGAAAAAACTAAAAATAATAATTAAATACAAATAATAAATAAAGTGTTGAGCCTACATCTGTGAACTCCATTCATTTAGTTACAACACACATATATCTAAACACATACACACACACACACATATATATACACACACGCACACATACAGATATACACACATATATATACATACACACATATATACAAACACACACATACATACATTCATGCATGCATACACACATATACATGCATACATACATACATACACACACAAACATACATACAGATATACACACATATATACATACACACAGATACATACACACATATATACATACATACATGCTTACATACACATACATACATACATACATACATGCATACATACACAGATACACATATACATGCATACATACATACATACATACATACACACATACACACACACACACACACACACACACACACATATATATATATATATGAAAACTAAATAAAATGACAAAAAATCTGAATTGGAAAAAACACTTTCGTTAACTGAAATAAATAAAAGCTATAATTAAAAAACAAAACTAAAACTTACTGAAATGGTATTGTTGTCATATCAGTCCCCGGACTTTTTTCTGTTTTGTCTGTCTTGTCTGCCATTTCCTGTTTTATTTTGTTAAGTTCTCCTCTTGTGTCATGTCTGGTGTCTTTGCTTCCCTTCCCTGATTGTTTCACCTGCGTCTGATTACCTGTCCCCACCCTGATTTGTTCCACCTGTGTCTCATTGTCTTCCCTCCCTCCTGTGTATATAAGCCCTGTGTTTCTGTATGTTTGTTGCCAGTTCGTATTCACCTTGTGTGTCTACTTACCAGCGTTTCTTCGGACCCTGTTTGCCTGCCTGCCCGCCCGCCCGCCTGCCTGCCTGCCTGCCTGTTTTTGACCCAGATTGTTTCCTCGACGCCAGAGTTTTTGCCTGTCCCCTGTCTGTGCTTCTGCCTCAGGGACCATACCCGTGTTCAACCTTTTGCCTGGATTATCGGTACATGAGTTTGCCTTTCCCCGATGTCCTGTTGCCTGTCTGACTGCCTCTCTGAGTATGACCTGGTCTGTCTCCTGACGCTCCTTTGTTTTTCCCTAGTCGGGTTCCCCTCGTGTGCTCCCGACCCGGGCCGTGGGCTTTCTCATTTGGGTTTGGACGTCGTGACGAATCCACGAAGCAGTTTCACTGAGGACTCACCCATAACCCTTTTGTGTGAACTGTATTTCTTGTCTGTGTTTAATAAACACAATTACATTGTATTTTTGTCTGCGGGTCGTGCATTTGGGTTCAGACCTCGTACTTCTAGTCCTAACAATTGTGTTGCTGTTGTTGCTAACTCTGTTCATTGTTAGGGTTAGCAATAGCCTGTTGTTGCTAACTCTGTTCATTGTTAGGGTTAGCAATAGCCTGTTGTTGCTAACTCTGTTCATTGTTAGGGTTAGCAATAGCCTGTTGTTGCTAACTCTGTTCATTGTTAGGGTTAGGTTAGCATTAGCCTGTTGTTGCTAACTCTGTTCATTGTTAAGGTTAGGTTAGCATTAGCCTGTTGTTGCTAACTGTTCATTGTTAGGGTTAGGTTAGCATTAGCCTGTTGTTGCTAACTCTGTTCATTGTTAGAGTTAGGGTTGGCATTAGCCCGTTATTGCTAACTCTGTTCATTGTTAGCATTATGATTAGCCTTTTGTAGCTAACTCTGTTCATTGTTTGGACTAGCATTAGCCTGTTGTTGCTAAGTCTGATCATTGTTAGGGTTAGAGTTAGCATTAGCCCATTGTTGCTAACTCTGATCATTGTTAGAGTTAAGGTTAGCCTATTTTGCTAACTCTGTTCATTGTTAGGGTTAGGGTTGGCATTAGCCTGTCGTTGCTAACTCTGTTTATTGTTAGGGTTAGGTTAGCATTAGCCTTTTGTTCCTAACTGTTCATGGTTAGGGTTGGCATTAGCCTGTTGTAGCTAACTCTGTTCATGGTTAGGGTTAGAATTAGTCTGTTGTTGCTAACTCTGTTCAATGTGAGGGTTAAGGTTAGCATTAGCCTGTTGTTGCTAACTCTCTTCATGGTTAGGGTTAGCATTAGTCTGTTGTAGCTAACTCTGTTTATTGTTAGGGTTAGGGTTGGCATTAGCCTGTTGTTGCTAACATAATGTTCATCCGGTGTTTTTTTCTTTAAACCTGTGATACTCCATCCAGGCTTTAGGATGCACACACCTCCTAAAGCTGGGGCTTTTTATTCAGAGGCTTAGGCCTGTTTTCAGTGTGAAGTGTGTGTGTGTGTGTGGGGGGGGGGGGGGGGGGGGGTTATCTGCTTCCATTTGGCCCAATTAACAACACAATAGTGGAGGGGTTTCCAGAGCTGCAGTGGACCTATTTGTCAGCATAGCTCTGGTCATTCTGTATGTGAAACAGTAATTATCCCCTTCAGTTAAAGGAGATGGAACTGTCTGTAATTAGGTTTAAGATGATGATGATGATGATGACAAATAGATACTGGGTTTGTTCACCACGACAATGAAACACACACTTCAACCAGTTGGACTGGTTCAACCACACACATACACAAACACAGACACACGTAAAAAAAAAAAAAAAAAAAAAAAAAAAACACACACAGACATGCACACACACATTCAAAAACACACACACATACAAAAACACACATTCAAAAAAACACACACATTCATAAACACAAACATACACATTCAAAAACACACACACACTAACACAAACACACTAACACACACATTTAAACAGACACACATACAAAAAACACACACACATACAAATAAACACAGTGATATACACTCATAGACAGCCTAACCCTAACTGTGTCTATAGTGTGTTTATAGATTCTATAGTGTGTCTACAGATTCTATAGTGTGTCTATAGTGTGTCTATAGATTCTCTACTGTGTCTATAGATTTTATAGTGTGTCTATAGATTCTATAATGTGTCTATAGAATCTATAGTGTGTCAATAGATTCTCTAGTGTGTCTATAGATTCTCTAGTGTGTCTATAGTGTGTCTATGCATTCTCTAGTGTATATCTAATGTGTTTATAGATTCTCTAGTGTGTCTATAGATACTATAGTGTCTATAGATTCTCTAGTGTGTCTATAGTGTTTCTATAGATTCTATAGTGTGTCTATAGATTCTCTAGTGTGTCTATAGTGTTTCTATAGATTCTCTAGTGTGTCTATAGATTTTATAGTGTGTCTATAGATTCTATAATGTGTCTATAGAATCTATAGTGTGTCAATAGATTCTCTAGTGTGTCTATAGTGTGTCTATGCATTCTCTAGTGTATCTATACTGTGTTTATAGATTCTCTACTGTGTCTATAGTGTGTCTATAGATTCAGTAGTGTGTCTATAGATTATCTAATGTGTTTATAGATTCTCTAGTGTGTCTATAGTGTGTCTATAGATACTATAGTGTCTATAGATTCTCTAGTGTGTCTATAGTGTTTCTATAGATTCTATAGTGTGTCTATAGATTCTCTAGTGTGTCTATAGTGTGTTTACAGATACTCTAGTGCACAGGTGTCAAACTCCGGTCCTCGAGGGCCAGTATCCTGCATGTTTTAAATATTTCCCTCTTCCTTCGACACCTGGTTCAATTAATGATCAGCTCATCATCATGCTCTGCAGAAGCCTGATAACAATGTAATGGCTTCCAGGTGTGATGGAAGAGGGAAACATCTAAAACATGCAGGATACCGGCCCTCGAGGATCTGAGTTTGACACCCCTGCTCTAGTGTGTCTATAGATTATCTAGTGTGTCTATAGATTCTCTAGTGCAGTGGTTCTTAACCCGGGTTCAATCGAGTCTAGTCTGGTCTAGTCTAGTCTGTCTATAGTGTGTCTATAAATTCTTTAGTGTGTCTATAGTGTGTTTATAGATTCTATAGTGTGTCCATAGATTTAATAGTGTGTCCATAGATTCTCTAATATGTTTATAGATTCTCTAGTGCGTCTGTAGTGTGTCTATAGAGTCTATAGTGTGTCTATAGTGTTTCTATAGATTCTATAGTGTGTCTACAGATTCTCTAATGTGTCTATAGTGTGTTTATAGATACTCTAGTGTGTCTATAGTGTGTCTACATATTCTATGGTGTGTCTATAGTGTGTCTACATATTCTATGGTGTGTCTATAGTGTGTCTATAGATTCTCTAGTGTGTCTATAGTGTATCTATAGTGTGTCTACAGTGTATCTATAGATTCTATAGCTTATCTTTAGTGTGTCTATAGATTCTATGATGTCTATAAATTCTATAGAGTATATGATGTGTCTATACATTCTCTAGTGTGTTTATAGTGTGTCTATAGATTCTGTAATGTGTTTATAGTGTGTCTATAGATTATCTAGTGTGTCTATAGATTCTCTAGTGCAGTGGTTCTTAACCCGGGTTCAATCGAGTCTAGTCTGGTCTAGTCTAGTCTGTCTATAGTGTGTCTATAAATTCTTTAGTGTGTCTATAGTGTGTTTATAGATTCTATAGTGTGTCCATAGATTTAATAGTGTGTCCATAGATTCTCTAATATGTTTATAGATTCTCTAGTGTGTCTGTAGTGTGTCTATAGAGTCTATAGTGTGTCTATAGTGTTTCTATAGATTCTATAGTGTGTCTACAGATTCTCTAATGTGTCTATAGTGTGTTTATAGATACTCTAGTGTGTCTATAGTGTGTCTACATATTCTATGGTGTGTCTATAGTGTGTCTACATATTCTATGGTGTGTCTATAGTGTGTCTATAGATTCTCTAGTGTGTCTATAGTGTATCTATAGTGTGTCTACAGTGTATCTATAGATTCTATAGCTTATCTTTAGTGTGTCTATAGATTCTATGATGTCTATAAATTCTATAGAGTATATGATGTGTCTATACATTCTCTAGTGTGTTTATAGTGTGTCTATAGATTCTGTAATGTGTTTATAGTGTGTCTATAGATTCTCTAGTGTGTCTATAGATTCTATAGTGTGTCTATAGTGTGTTTATAGATTCTATAGTATGTCTATAGATTTTCTAGTGTCTGTAGATTCTATAGTGCGTCCATAGTGTCTATAGATTATGTTTATATATTCTCTAGTGTGTCTATAGCGTGTCTATATATTCTTTAGTGTCTATAGATTCTGTAGTGTGTCTATAGTGTGTCTATAGATTCTATAGTGTCTCTATAGTGTGTTTATAGATTCTAGCGTGTCTGTAGTGTGTCTATAGATTCTATAGTGTATCTACAGTGTGTCTATAGATTATATAGTGTGTTTATACATTATATAGGGTGTCTATACTGTATCTATAGATTCGATAGTGTGTCTATAGATTCTCTAGTGTGTCTCTATTGTCTATAGATTCTCTAGTGTGTCTATAGTGGGTCTATAGTGTGTCTATAGATTGTATAATGTGTCTATAGTGTGTCTATAGATTATATAGTGTGTCTTTAGATGCTCTAGTATGTCTATATTGTGTCTATAGATTCTCTAGTGTGTCTATAGAATCTATAGTGTGTCTTTAGTGCATCTATATATTCTTTTATGTGTCTATAGTGTGTTTATACATTCTCTATTGTGTCTATAGTGTGTGTTTAGATTCTATAGTGTGTCTATAGATTCTCTAGTGTGTCTATAATGTTTCTATACATTCTATAGTCTGTCTATAGTGTGTTTACAGATTCTCTTGTGTGTATATATAGTTTCTATAGATTGCATAGTGTGCCTGTACATTTTCTGTGTCTATAATGTGTTTATAGATTATATAGTGTGTCTATAGATTCTCAAGTGTGACTGTAGTGTGTTCATAGATTCTCTAGTGTTTCTATAGATTCTACAGTGTGTCTATACTGTTTTTATAGATTCTCCAGTGTCTATAGATTGTATAGTGTGTCTATAGATTATGTAGTTTGTCTATAGTGTCTATAGATTCTCTAGTGTGTCTATAGTGTGTCTATAGATTTTCTTGTGTTTCTGTAGATTCTATAGTGTGACTATAGTGTGTCTATAGATTATATAGTGTTTCTATACATCCTCTAGTGTGTCTATAGTGTGTCTATAGATTCTATAGTGTGTCTATAGATTCTCTCATGTGTTTATAGATTCTCTAGTGTGTCTTTAGTGTGTCTATAGATTTTCTAGTTTTTCTATGTTGTGTCAATAGATTCTCTAGTGGGTCTATAGTGTCTCTATATATTCTATAGTGTGTCTGTAGTGTGTCTATAGATTCTCTAGTGTGTCTATAGATTCTCTAGTGTGTCTATAGTGTCTCTATAGATTCTCTAGTGTGTCTATAGTGTGTCTACAGATTTTCTAGTTTGTCTATAGATTCTATAGTGTGTGTATAGTGTGTATATAGATTCTATAGTGTTTCTATAGATTCTCTAGCTTGTCTATAGTTTGTATATAGTTTCTATAGTGTGTGTGTGTGTATAGATTCTCCAGTGTGTCTATATTGTGTCTATATATTCTCTAGTGTGTCTATAGTGTGTCTGTAGATTCTCTAGTGTGTCTATAGATTATATAGTGTCTCTAGAGATTCTCCAGTATGTCTATATTGTGTCTATAGATTCTCTAGTGTGTCTATAGAATCTACAGTGTGTCTATGGATTCTGTCAGGTGTCTATAGTGTGTTTATACATTCTCTAGTGTGTCTATAGCATGTCTTTAGATTCTACAGGGGTTGGACAAAATAATGGAAACACCTAACATTTTGGCATCATAGAAGGTGTTTCCATTATTTTGTCCAACCCCTGTATATTGTCTCTAGATTCTCTAGTGTGTCTATACTGTTTCTATAGATTCTATAGTGTTTCTATAGTGTGTTTATAGATTATCTTGTATGTCTATAGTGTGTCTATAGATTCTATAGTGTGTTTATAGATTCTATAGTGTGTCTATAATGTTTTTATAGATTATATAGTGTGTCTATAGATTCTCTAGTGTGACTGTAGTGTGTCTATAGATTCTATAGTGTGTCTATAATGTTTTTATAGATTATATAGTGTGTCTATAGATTCTCTAGTGTGACTGTAGTGTGTCTATAGATTCTATAGTGTGTCTATAGTGTGTTTATAGATTCTATAGTGTGTCTATAGTGTGTTTATAGATTCTCTAGTTTGTCTATAGTGTCTACGGATTCTCTAGTGTGTCTATAGTGTGTCTATAGATTCTATAGTGTGTTTATACATTCTCTAGTGTGTCTATAGATTCTATAGTGTGTCTATAGTGTGTCTGTAGATTATATCCTGTTAAAATAGTGTGTCTATAGATTCTATCCTGTCTATAGTGTGCCTATAGATTATCTAGTGTGTCTATAGTGTCTATAAATTCTATCCTGTGTCTATAGTGTGTCTATAGATTCTCTAGTGTGTCTATAGTGTGTCTATAGATCCTATAGTGTGTCTATAGATTGTATAGTGTGTCTATAGTGTGTCTATAGATTATATAGTTTGTCTTTAGATGCTCTAGTGTGTCTATAGATTCTCTGGTGTGTCTATAGTGTGTCTATAGATTGTATAGTGTGTCTATAGTGTGTCTATAGATTCTATAGTGTGTCTATAGTGTGTCTATAGATTATATAGTGTGTCTATAGATGCTCTAGTGTGTCTATATTGTGTCTATAGATTATATAGTGTGTCTATAGATGCTCTAGTGTGTCTATATTGTATCTATAGATTTTCTGGTTTGTCTATAGTGTGTCTATAGATTCTATAGTGTGTCCACACAGATCAGTGACAGCTGCACTTAACTCTAACAGAATGGTTAACCCTAACCCTAATGGTTAACCCTAACCCTAACCCTAATGGTTAACCCTAACCCCAACCCTTACCCTAATGGTTAACCCTAACCCTAATGGTTAACCCTAACCCTAACCCTAATGGATATGACTGTGTTTTACAGATGCAGCTCATTCATTGAATTAATAAATGAACTCAAACACAGCTCAATAATGGGACTGAATTCCATTAAAAGATAACACATTCCAGCCAGTACTTTTTTGACATTTTTTTTATTTGCGTATTCATAAATTCTGTGCACGAGCGCATGAACCTCCACCTTTGTTAATATGAATATATTGTGCGGTATTTGCATAATCCACTTCATAATCCACTGCAGCACTCGGCGCTAACACAGATAAGGAGGTTAGCCACTGTTTCTGCTAGGAATGAAAAACAGATAAATGGAGGAAAAGAGAGAGAGAGAGAGACAGTCTGCTCCTATTAGGAGATGAAAAAAGGAGGAAGGAAAGAGAGACACTTTCTGCTCCTATTAGGAGATAAAAAAAAAATAAAAATAAAAAAAAGAGGAAGACTTGGAGAAGTTTGCATTTTCCAGTTCATTTCCAGACACATGGGTGTGGAATATCATTATTTGTACGATTGTTTTTTTATTTCACCAACACTGAAATGGACAGAATTTAAACAGAGTGAAGATGCATTTTTTTTATTTAACCCACTGAACGAAGATGATGTAATGAACCTGCTGCTGCACCAGGTTTTAACCAAAAAAAAAGCTGATGAACAACAGCGAGCGACAAAAAGGAACCATAGGACGACAAATGAGCAAAAAGTGTGTGTGTGTGTGTGTGTGTGTGTGTGTGTGTGTGTGTGTGTGTGTGTGTGTGTGGGCTCCAATGTGCTCAGAGCTCTTCTGTGTGTCTGTGTTCATATTAAATCAGTCTCAGTGAATCCAAAGGAACTTTGTGTTGGTAAATGACAATTGTTCAAATGGACAGGATTTCAGTTCTGTTCAACATGTTGATGCTCATATGAACTATGTTTTCAGCTCCAAAATGAACCATTTCAGCACAATTAATGCTATATTTTCATGTCACAAATGGACAAGTTCTATTTGAACTGAATTGAGCTGAAAAACAAATCTTCTCTTCTTTTGGATTCCCCAGTTTTTCTTCCCAGATTCTCTCCTCCATATCACATGTTTTATTTGTACAGGTTCAATCTGGAGTATGGTGCTGATCCATCCTGCTTCTGTTCCACCAATACATACATGAAGAATGGCACACAGCACTGTTTACATCAACACTTTTACGATAAGAAGCATTTTTAGATACAAAGAACAATTCTAGATTGTTCTTTCCTCTTTAGTCTGATGCTAAACTATCCAATAAATAATAGTGCTCCTAGTTTTTGCACAGGGATCATTAGTGTAAACGCTGACATGGCTGCAGAGCATCAGTATGATGGGATCCACAACAACCATGTCACATCCGTCCACTGACACATTTAGTGTTTTTGTGTCAGCTGGGATTGTTTTAGATCCACAATACCAACATTTATGAAGAAGAGCACAATTAGCAATAGGAAGTCTATGAGTTTATTCCTAATAAAGTACTGGGACTGACCAGAGCATCATGGGTAATGTCACATCCGTCCACCAGCAAAAGTTTTCACATCCACGTGCTATTCCAAATCCAATATTTATGAAAATAGAGCTTCCACTGTCAGAGAATGTCAGTAGTCTGTGCACAAATGGATTAGCATTATTTACACACACTTCTATGACTGTAGGACAACTGTTCTGGACACAAATGGACACTCATTTGACCCCCTAAGGACATTTTAGCCAAAGTGTATTTGTGTATGTATTTGTGTGTATTAGTGTGTATTAGTTCATTGCTAACCCTTCCTTGTTGCCCCCCACCCCCACCCTAACCCTAACCCCCCACCTCTTGTGCTCTGATTAGTTCTTCCATTCAAGCTGTCTGGGACTTCTAATTGTGAGGCCTTGTGTGGTGACCCCACCACCACCACCACCACCACCTACAACTACAACCCCCCCCCCCCCCCCCCCCCAAATGACTACTGTAAGACTTAATGAGACACAATGACTGCCCCCTAGGACTCCTGCAGCGAGCAAATCACAAAGGGGGACACAGACACCCCCCCCCCCCCCCCCCCCCCCCAGTGAATGGACACTCGGCACCAAAGGGGGGGGGGGGGGGGGGGCTATCACAAGCCCCCATTGTCCAGAGAGAGGAGGAGAAATATTAATGTTTTAATTTAATGAAGGCTCATAATTAGACCCCTGAGGGGAGGAGGAGGGGGGGTCAAGAGGAAAAAAGGCCTGTAGGTACAAAAGACCAAGAACAAGAGGAGGAGGAGGAAGAAGAGGGGGAGGAGGAGGAAGACGAGGAAGAAGAGGGGGAGGAAGAGGAGGAGGAGTGACAACAGAAATGGGACAAACATACAGAGGTGGCTGCTGAGGTGGCTCGGGCATCTGTTTCGGATGCCTCCTGGACGCCTCCCTGGGGAGGTGTTCCGGGCATGTCCCACCGGGAGGAGACCTCGGGGAAGACCCAGGACACGTTGGAGAGACTATGTCTCTCGGCTGGCCTGGGAACGCCTCGGGATCCCCCCGGAAGAGCTGGAGGAGGAGTCTGGGGAGAGGGAAGTCTGGGCATCCCTGCTTAGACTGTTACCCCCGCGACCCGGCCCCGGATAAGCGGAAGAGAATGGATGGATGGATGGATACAGAGGTGGAAAAAACACAAAAAGAGCAAGTGGAAAAATTGGAAAAAGTGGGAAATGTGGACAGGAGTTTGTTCTGTGTGAAGGTTAGGGTTAGGTCTACTACTCACTCTAGTACACTCTAGTACACTCTACTACTCACTCTAGTACACTCTAGTACACTCTAGTACTCACTCTAGTACACTCTAGTACTCACTCTAGTACTCACTCTAGTACACTCTAGTATACTCTAGTACTCAGTCTAGTCCACTCTTGTACTCACTGTAGTACACTCTAATACACACTCTAGTAGTCAGTCTAGTCCACTCTAGTACTCACTGGTACTCACTCTTGTCCACTCTGGTACTCACTCTAGTACACTCTAGTACACACTCTTCTACACTCTAGTACACACTCTAGTACACTCTAGTACACACTCTTTTACACTCTACTACACACTCTTCTACACTCTAGTACACACTCTAGTACACTCTAGTACACGCTCTTCTAAACTCTAGTACACACTCTTCTACACTCTAGTACACACTCTAGTACACTCTAGTACACACTCTAGTACACACTCTTCTACACTCTAGTACACACTCTAGTACACTCTAGTACACACTCTAGTACACTCTAGTACACACTCTTCTACACTCTAGTACACACTCTAGTACACTGTAGTACACACTCTAGTACACTCTAGTACACACTCTAGTACACTCTCTTCTACACTCTAGTACACACTCTTCTACACTCTAGTACACACTCTAGTACACACTCTTCTACACTCTAGTACACACTCTAGTACACTCTAGTATTCAGTCTAGTCCACTCTAGTACTCACTGGTACTCACTCTTGCCCACTCTGGTACTCACTCTAGTACACTCTAGTACACACTCTTCTACACTCTAGTACACACTCTAGTACACTCTAGTACACACTCTTTTACACTCTAGTACACACTCTTCTACACTCTAGTACACACTCTAGTATATTCTAGTACACTCTAGTACACACTCTAGTACATTCTAGTACACACTCTTCTACACTCTTGTACACACTCTAGTACATTCTAGTACACACTCTTCTACACTCTAGTACACACTCTTCTGCACTCTAGTATACACTCTAGTACACACTCTAGTCCACTCTAGTACTCACTGGTACTCACTCTTGTCCACTCTGGTACTCACTCTAGTACACTCTAGTACACACTCTTCTACACTCTAGTACACTCTAGTACACACTCTAGTACACACTCTTCTACACTCTAGTACACTCTAGTACACACTCTTCTGCACTCTAGTACACACTCTAGTACACACACTAGTCCACTCTAGTACTCACTGGTACTCACTCTTGTCCACTCTGGTACTCACTCTAGTACACTCTAGTACACACTCTTCTACACTCTAGTACACTCTAGTACACATTCTTCTGCACTCTAGTACACACTCTAGTCCACACTCTAGTCCACTCTAGTACTCCCTGTAGTCCCTGCTGTGTCCATTCAGTGCTGGACTGAACCCTCTTTGTTCTGGGCTGACCCTCTTAAGCGCAAGTTGAATCCTTCACTCATTCCGCTTTGGATTTGGAGCCGATCGAGTGTCAGCGCTAAGTCAAGCAAGACCGAGACGGACACAAGTGTCCTTTCAGAGGACACTGAACGCACCACAGACACAAGTGTCCAATCAGAAGACACTGAACTCGCCACAGACACTAATGTTCATTCAGAGGACACTGAACTCACCACGGACACTAGTGTTCATTCAGAGGACACTGAACTCACCACGGACACTAGTGTTCATTCAGAGGACACTGAACTCACCACGGACACTAGTGTTCATTCAGAGGACACTGAACTCACCACGGACACTAGTGTTCATTCAGAGGACACTGAACTCACCACAGACACTGGTGTTCATTCAGAGGACACTGAACTCACCACGGACACTGGTGTTCATTCAGAGGACACTGAACTCACCACAGACACTGGTGTTCATTCAGAGGATACTGAACCCAGCAGACATGAACTGATCCTCTTCACTGAAGGTGTGGATGCTTTCAAAGGGTTGGAGTTCCAATAGAATCTACAAGTGACACAGATACGGTCACTAAAAGAATCCCTTTGGATCCTGAATGTTTACATGAGGTGTTCACGTCAGAAAAGTTCATCTATTGATGCAGACTGTGTCAGAAATAGATGATATTGACATGAGCGTCACTGTCCCACCTGAACGTCAGCAGAAACACATGCACCTGGTACCAGAACTGGGACCAGAACCAACCAGTACCTGTGGTTAGTACAGGTGACTGTAGTGTTTACAGTAGTACCTGTGGTTAGTCCCTCCACTCCCCCCAGTCCCTCCAGTCCCTCCATGTCCTCAGGACCTGTCTGTGTACAGTGGACCTGTCCTCCCTGTCTTTGTGAGGCTTCTGTCCAGAACTGAAACTACTGGAGCAGTGGTTTCAAGTTTTATTCACCAACCTCAGATTTGAGTCTGAGCAAAAAAACAAATAGAATATGACATTTATTTTAGAATTTAAGGTTTTATGCATTATTGCATCACTTGTAGTGGTGGACACCAGTCTGAGGTGGACACCAGTCTGGACCATTGGACATGTTGGCTCCACCCCCCACCCCACCCCTTACACCTCTGTGTGGGTGTGTTTGTGTCACAGTCCACCCTTTAACATCCCCCCCTCCCTTACACCTCACCCTTTAACCCCCCTGTTACAACTCTGTGTCAAAGGTCAAACATCTCCATTTGGGCAGATTCTATTGGAACGTCAAACTTCTGACAGTCGGCCTTTCAGATCGTATATATTCAGATCATATACATTCAGATCGTATACATTCAGATTGTATACATTCAGATCATATATATTCAGATCATATACATTCAGATCATATATATTCAGATGGTATACATTCAGATCATATATATTCAGATGGTATACATTCAGATCGTATATGTTCATATCATATATATTCAGATCGTATATATTCAGATCATATATATTCAGATCATATATATTCAGATCGTATACATTCATATCATATATATTCAGATCGTATATATTCAGATTGTATACATTCAGATCGTATACATTCAGATCGTATACATTCAGATCATATATATTCAGATCGTATGTATTCAGATCGTATACATTCAGATCGTATATATTCAGATTGTATATATTCCATTACTACTGATGGTGAGAAGTCTTTCAGGGAACACTGGCCCGTTGGTTGTCATCCGACATTTTATCCGACATTTTCACTTCCTGTTAGTCCTTTAGCTCCATTATTCATTTCACTGAAATATTTGTTCAGCACTTCCTGCAACACAAGCAATCACAGACCAATCAGACAGCTCCTTTCTCATTAGACACGCCCACTTGTGTCTGACTCACAGATAACACCAGAATATGGGTGTTGTTTTCACACTCCTGTTCCTGGAGTCTTTTTTATACTCTCACCATAAACCTGTGAAAGCTCATACAAGTGTTCTCATCAGTGTTCTTTGATTTCATCACATAAATGATTCTGTTTTGGATTAGAATGAATGGAATGAAATTCTACAGATAATGATTATCCATATGGACAGTCCATAGTCTGATATATATATTTAGAGAGAGAGAGAGAGAGAGAGAGAGACAGAGAGAGAGAGAGAGAGCGCTCTGAAGTTGATGTTGTTTCACAAAGTGTGAAGGACTTTAAAAAAGGTTCCAGAGTCCTGAACATGAGTTGGAACCAAAGCTAGCCCACAGGTGGGTCCACAGGTGGGTCCACAGGTGGGTTGAGTCCACTTGAAGTGTTCTGCTAAAGCTGTGAATCCTGATGGGTAAGGCCTTGGACTTAAAGCTGATGTGGACTCCCTGGTCCAGGCTCAAACCCTGAGGGCTGATGGGTAAGGCCTTGGACTTCATGCTGATGTGGACTCCCTGGTCGTGGTTCAAACCGTGCTCATGCTCTTTCCTTCATATTCTTTAGATGGTCCTGTTTCTTTGGATGGTTCTGTTTCCTTGGATGGTCCTGTTTCTTTGGATGGTCCTGGTCCTGTTTGTTCATTTAAAGTCCACTCATCTCCTTTAATGGTTCTCCTTCACCTCCATCCTCCATCCATCTTCCACTACCCCCTCCCCCCCGGCTCTGCCCCCTCTTCTCCTCTGCCTGCCGCCGCCCCCCCCCCCCCCTTGGTTCCCTTTCTCCTTCCTTTGGCTGGATCTAAATGTCTTGTGTGCAGTGATAACATCACAGTAGGAAATTCCACCCTTGTTGCCAAACTGCTCAGTTTTCTGCCAACAATGTCGGTCCTTCATGAACGCCGGAGCGGCGCTCTGGATCTGCACTCATCCCCTGTGAGCCTGGTCAAAAGACCCAACGGCGAAACCCAACGCCGAACTCCACGACGGAGCCACAGCCGCTAGTCAGCGAGTAAACTTTAGGTCGCACAAATAGACCCAACATGAACGGAGTCCCAGAACCACAGGGGTTTGTGTTTTTAATAAACACATTTAGAAGCAGGGAGCAGACAACAGAACTGTTCCACAGGTTCCAGAGGTTATGCTAAATTAAGCATCCTTATTGCTAGCGTGTTACTAACAACAAGACAATAAGTACACTCCACTTTCCTAATTTATTTGTGGATATTAAGATTTATTGGATATAATTAACTGTCAATAAGTTAATTTTTTCATAACCAAGAAATTTGCACTTGGAGTTCTGTCTCAGATTTTATTGCATTCAATGAAAAATACATAAAATATGTAAATTGTAGAGCAGGGGTGTCAAACTCATTTTAGTTCAGTTCCACATTAGCCTAATATGATCTGAAGTGGACCGGACCAGTAAAATAATATAAATCATAGGATAAGAACTGATAAGTAATGTCAACTCCAAAGTTTTCTCTATGTTTTTGAGTGAAAAAAGCAAAATTCCTTAATGAAAATGTTTCCATGTATGAACTGCACTTGAACATAACATGAACAAAAATGAACAACCTGAAAGTTCTTAAGAAAAATAATTGCAATGTTAACAATATTACGCCTTAGTTTATCATTTATACATGTGAATCACAATGTACAGATCACAGTTTATCTACAAATACACACAATATTTAATAACAGGCAGAATATTGTTCAAATTCCACATAATTACAACATTGTTGTTCAGGTTATTCACATTTTTTGTAAAAGGCTAATCTGTAAATGTAAACATTTGTGTAATTTTACTGTTTTTACACTAAAACAAAAGAGGAAAAAAATGGTTTTCATTATTTATAGGCTATTATGTTAGTATTTTACTGGCCTGACCCACTTTAGATTGAAATTACCTAAAATGATTTTAACATCCTTGATTGTTCATTTCTTCAGTGTAATTTTTGCATTTTGACAAATTCATCCGAGGGGCCGGACTGGACCCTTTGGTGGGCCATATCTGGCCCCCAGGCCACATGTTTGTCATCTGTGTTGTAGCGGTTGCAGACATTAATTTGAAAAATTAATGTCTGCACTGGCACTGGGTGGAAACTTTTTTGACAATTCAAGAAAAACAAATCCTTCTCGTGGTACTTCTTGATCATTTAAATCTTCACTTTGTTCTTCATTCAGCAGAGGAAGAAGTAGAAGTCATAGATAAGAAGGTTTGAAAAGCAGCTTTAAAACAGAAACACCTGCCTAGAGAAGGAACGTCCCCAGAGAAAAACTGATGCATTTGTTTTGAAAGACGCCTCTAAGAGTGAAAGCCCACGGCGTTTCTGCCAAACAAACACCAGCTGAAGATGCTGAAAGACTCCACTGGTGTTTGTGGAGAGAAAACCAGAGAACGCACCCAGGGAGGGTTAGGGTTAGCATCAGGGTTAGGGTTAGGGTCAGGGAGGAATGCAGATGGACCTCAGAAGTCCATGCAATAGGACGTAAGACCACAAAGTGTTCTGGTAAGTTTAGTGTCCAGATGGTTTTGACAGCACATGTCCTCCATGAAGACCTGAACCTACATCCATGTCAAACACTGTGCATCTCTCTCCTGCAGTGTAAACACTCCTTTAAATCCTAATGGGTACAGTTATATGATGTTTTTTAAATTCAATTTATTTTTCCAGAAGAAATTAATTCGGAACTAAAGTCCTTTCTCCTCTGTTTCCATGAAAATGTGAAACCTGAATGAAGGTTTACATGACAAACGTTTATTGGGTTCTGGCAGCCCTTCTGTTAGCTTAGCTTAGCCCTTCTGTTAGCTTAGTTTAGCCCTTCTGTTAGCTTAGTTTAGCCCTTCTGTTAGCTTAGCTTAGCCCTTCTGTTAGCTTAGTTTAGCCCTTCTGTTAGCTTAGCTTAGCCCTTCTGTTAGCTTAGCTTAGCATAGTCACTGCATTTCCATGGTCACACATATCCAGTTTTTTAAAGGTGATCTGTCGTCTTTTCTCAGTGATTTTGTGAAATCCGATTCTCTCTAATTATTTCTTTAGATCTGCGACTTACTGCACTCATACAATCTGTGGACTGTTGTGTTGACGGAAGTAGGAAAATCTTTTTGTTGAAGGGATGCATGCGCTAAATTAGCTTTGCTTTAGCGTTTTAGCTTTGCATTAGTTTTTATTTCCCAGATTTTCTTCCTGCAGTAAGTCACATGACCATGATCTGAGCCTCAGTTTGTGATCATATTGACCCCAGCGGACTAAAGGAATGATTAGGGAGAACTGAACTGACCCAAATCACTCCTAAAATACTACAAATCACCTCTAAAAGCCTGGCTACGTCTGAGCAGAGGAATGAAGCCATTATGCTAAGCTAGGCTAAGCTAAGCTAACGTTAGGGCTGCAGTTCAAACTGTTTGTCCCAGTTGCGGAACTCATTAGTTCAGGACAAATGAATGAATCCAAAGCCAGTGTTGAACTGTTCCTTCAGGGTTTTCCAGGCTGGTAGATCCCATCAGAATATTCCACTGGAACGCTTTGGGAAGACTACACTGCAGTGCAGATTCTTCCACCAGCGCAGAATGTGTGCGTCATCGCCACAGGACAAGACACTGAGCATGTGCAGAATGGAAGGAATAAAGTCCAAACGGAATAAAGGCTTTACATGTCCAGGAAGAATTTAGAGCGCAGTTAAAAGAGGATTAAACCACTGACTTTAATCAGGTTTAAATTTAATCTGAACTTTTCTGTTTCAACTGGAATAAGGTGTTTACATGGACATCTGAAATAGGATCCAACCTGTAATCAGATTAAACCAGGAAGAACAGTTGTCATGGAAACGCACAGATTGTCTTCAAATAGCCATCAATTTGAAGGGCCAAACAACACACTGGGTTACCATGGTAACTAAACAGTTCCCAGTTTGGAGCAGATTAGTGGGTTGTTGTCTGGGCAGGACCAGATGTTTGTGCACTGTTCGGTATAACCCTAACCTTAACCCTAACACCCTAACCCTAATCCCCTAACCCTTTCTGTGTTTAGGGTTTGGAGCGTCTGTGCCAGTGGCGGCTGCTGGTCTTTCAGACATGGGAAGCTCATTGTCAGCTTACATTAAAAAAAATTGTCAGGTTATTTACAGTATTAGTTATTTACTGTATTAAACTGAACTGTGTCAGTGAAGGAGTAGATCTCAAAATAGCTGTCAGTCAAACGGGATTCAGCCTTTTGACTGATCCTCCAATCAGCACGTGGGATTCTGGCATCCAGCCCGGCCGAGCTCCACCCACAGCTCCATTCACCCCCAGAGACGCCCGGCGTCTGGGGGCGGGACAACATTGTGGCATTTATCCAGTTACCGTCCAGTTTTGAGGCAATGAAAAAAACTGTTCCACTCAGTCCCATTGAAGTGCATGGACGCTGAGCGTCTACGGACAAATGCACTGAGCAGAGATGGAATGAGAAAACACAGACACGGGAATGGAGGAGAAGTGAACAACATCCAGTCTGTTGGTTTGTGATAAAGCTGATTCTGAACGAACTCATCTGTGAGATGAACGCGTTCTAACACATTTGTAGTCAAGAAAATGTCAACACATCCGTACATATTTAACCATTTAATTTTCATAATTCTAGGGGAAGCCGGGCTTCCACTGCAGTCTATGAGAAATCGCCACTGGTCTGCGCCATGAGCAGAACAGAAAAGGGGTGTCAGCGTCTGTGACCTTTGGAACCGAGTTCAGGGGCTGAACGCCGTAGAACACACCGGCGGGAAATAGGACAAGGACAAAAACTACAACATGAACACATGACCCTCAACCTCTGCAGCTGAGCCAATGGGAGGACAGGAATGAAAAAGCATCTGTATGAATGTAGGAGGAGTCTGAAAACAGACTGATCATGTGACTACATACTGATCATGTGACTACAGAAAGATCATGTGACTACATACTGATCATGTGACTACAGAAAGATCATGTGACTACAGACTGATCATGTGACTACAGACTGATCATGTGACTACAGACTGATCATGCGACTACAGACTGATCATGTGACCACAGACTGATCATGTGACCACAGACTGATCATGTGACCACAGAAAGATCATGCGACTACAGACTGATCATGTGACTACAGACATCTGCAATGGACTGAATGGAAAGACTGAAAGATCCTGACGGAACAGTTTGGAAACCACAAACCCTAACCCAGGATCTGAAGGCCTAACCCAGGATCTGAAGGCCTAACCCTAACCCATGTGAGTCTGCAGCAGGATTTTATTACCATGATAGAACGGATGGAAACTGGGATACAGAACATTTACCCACAAAGAATGTTCTAAAGTCCATGGTAGAACTGCAGACCTCTTTAAGGCCTGGCAGTCTCTCCCCAGCACCCCCACCCCCACCCCCAGCTGACCCCTGTTCACCCCCATAAGTCAGTGCTGTCTGTTTTGGGAGGGGTACCAGTGTTCTCAGTTTACTGCCATCCCGTCAGTGTGCATGGGTGGGCGGGGGTTAGGGGGTGGGAGGTGGGCGTGGCCAGGTGGGTGGGTGGGTGGAGGCCTCTGCTCAGTTCGGTCAACTCATCACCTTCCCATGGAATGTGTGGATCCTCCAGGTACTAACCCTAACCCACACTGTTCCACACTCTAACCCTAATGGAACACTAATGAAGCACTAACAGAACACTAATAGAACACTAATGAAGCACTAACAGAACACTAACAGAACACGAACAGAACACTAACAGAACACTAATAGAACACTAACAGAACACTAATGAAGCACTAACAGAACACTAATAGAACACTAACAGAACACTAATAGAACACTAATGAAGCACCAACAGAACACTAATAAAACACTAACAGAACACTAATAGAACACTAATGAAGCACTAACAGAACACGAACAGAACACGAACAGAACACTAATAGAACACTAACAGAACACTAATGAAGCACTAACAGAACACTAATAGAACACTAACAGAACACTAATAGAACACTAATGAAGCACTAACAGAACACTAATAGAACACTAACAGAACACTAATGAAGCACTAACAGAACACTAATGAAGCACTAACAGAACACTAATGAAGCACTAACAGAACACTAATAGAACACTAACAGAGCACTAATAGAACACTAACAGAACACTAATGAAGCACTAACAGAACACTAATGAAGCACTAACAGAACACTAATAGAACACTAACAGAGCCCTAATAGAACACTGACAGAACACTAATGAAGCACTAACAGAACACTAATAGAACACTAACAGAACACCAATGAAGCACTAACAGAACACTAATAGAACACTAACAGAACACTAATGAAGCACTAACAGAACACTAATAGAACACTAACAGAACAGTAATGAAGCACTAACAGAACACTAATAGAACACTAACAGAACACTAATAGAACACTAACAGAACCCTAATAGAACACTAATAGAACACTAACAGAACACTAATAGAACACTAAAGGCTTTCAGTGGGGCTGTATGTCCCACCTCGTCACTGTTTCCAGTCTCAGAATGGCCCCGTTGACAGCAGGACTGGTAAAACCCAGACCTGGACCCTGTTGATTGGAGCTCCAGGGCCCTGGTCCCTCTGGTCTGTACAGGACTACAGCTGGACCAATGAGACCCACAGGGACAGGACTACAGCTGGATCAGGGTCACCAGGTCCTCAAATGCAGACTGCAGGTGCTTTCCAGAAAAACTGCCTCTGCTCGCTCTGCATTCTCTCTGAAAGGAGCTCATCTGTGGAAACTTCTAATATGTGGAACCTTCTAATATGTGGAACCTTCTTATCTGTGGAACCTTCTAATATGTGGAACCTTCTAATTTGTGGAACCTTCTTATCTGTGGAACCTTCTTATCTGTGGAACCTTCTGTCCGTTGAAATAAAATCTTTGAGAAGCTTAGGTTTATTCAAAAAACTTCCAAAAAGTGGATGTGGCAGAAACAGCAGTGTCCTCGTGTTTAATGCTTTATCATGTTTTTCTGTTTCTTTGTTTTAACCTGATTCTTTTCTTTCCTAAACCACAGTTTTGGACAGTAAAGCTCATTGTCTCTCCATTCCTCTCTGTATTTGAACTTTTCATGAAAGCCCATCTAGGGACCCGAGCTTCTACTCTAAGCATTCTGATACATGCATTGGTTAACCCTAACCCTAACCCATGGGTTAACCCTAACCTTAACCCTAACCCTAACCCATGGGTTAACCCTAACCCTAACCATGGGCTAATCCTAACCCTAACCCATGGGCTAATCCTAACCCTAACCCATGCATGGGACTGCTGGGTTCCAGTTGTGTCTGTCCCTGTCAAATAAACCAAAGAAATAAAGAAATAAATGAGACCCACAGGGACAGACCACATTATGGCTGAAAGACAAAGACCCAAAGGATCCACATGGACCAGGGCTGGACCAGGACTGTGCTCAGAACAGGGTCCTGTGGGGCCACATGGACCAGGGCTGTGTTCAGAACAGGCTCCTGTGGGTCCACATGGACCAGGGCTGTGTTCAGAACAGGGCTCCACCTGTCGATGGTATAAATGGTTCTAAATGGTTCAAAATGGTTCTATGGTATAAATGGTTCTAAATGGGTATAAATGGTTCTATGGTATAAATGGTTCTAAATGGTTCTAAATGGTTTTATGGTAGAAATGGTTCTAAATGTTTCTATGGTATAACGGTTCTAAATGTTTCTATGGTATAATGGTTCTAAATGGTTCTATGGTATAAATGGTTCTATGTTATAAATGGTTCTAAATGGTTCTATGGTATAAATGGTTCTAAATGGTTCTATGGTATAAATGGTTCTATGGTATTGTAATGTAGCCAGTCCATTACAGAATAAGAAGACACGCACATTCTGTTTTAAAGTGTTTATTGTTTGTTGTGTCGCTCTTGGTGGCGATATGTTCTGAAAGTGGAGGAAAAAGAGTTGGTCCATTTGTAGATGGACTTCACTGTGTGAATTCACTGACCTGTGTCTTTTGTGTCTGGTCCCAGGTGTTCCGGCCAAAAGAGTCCCCGGGGGGCCGGAGCACATTTAAGAAGGTTCTGGGAGGGACCATTGGTTCTGGATTTGCAGGGGTGTTTTAATTGAAGGATTTATTAAAATTATCTTATAGATATTTTAAAATTGTTCATTGTTGATCTAATAAAGTATATATTTTTATATGTTGTTAGTGTTGTAAATGGGGGAACTGTTGGGGAATTTTTAATCTTTAAATAATTAATTGGGGGGGATGGTAAACCTACCTGTATTGCCAGAATAGGATAGGCTGGGGGATAGGCCTGCCTAGAAAAGGCTGCTCTTTTTCATTGTGTGTGGACTGGACTGGACTGGACTGGATGTGGAAGACGCTTTACACTGACAGCAGTTTCACTTCTTACCAGTGTCTTTTTTGTAAATTTTTTTTTTTTCCTGCATGTTGGATGAAAACGAATAAAAGAAACTTTGGTCTGCACCTGGACATGCTGCCTCAGCTCTGCTCTGTTCCTCCGTGCCACTAACCAATAGGCCTACCGACGACAGGTATAAATGGTTCTAAATGGTTCTATAGCATAAATGGTTCTAAATGGTTCTATGGTATAAATGGTTCTAAATGGTTCTAAATGGTTCTATGGTATAAATGGTTCTAAATGGTTCTTAATGGTTCTATGGTATAAATGGTTCTAAAGTATAAATGGTTCTATGTACGAATGAATGGACTGGGTTCTAGAACCTCTTTAGTCCAGACTTCCCAGCAGAAGAACACAAAGACAAACATTTCTGCGTTTCCCAGCATGCCTCAGTAACTCTGTGTGTGAGACCCTGCCCCCCCCTTGTCTTTAGCTTTGGCATTATGAACTTTGAGAGCCCTGGGAGAATCAGGGGGAATGATCGGGGGGGGATTCCCCCAGAGGAGCGCTGAGGGGGGGCCGCTCACAGAATGCACAAATTGACTTGTAAACAGATGCACTAATTCCATTTGCAGCCTTTTAAATGTGGTATGCAGGGGGCCGGGGGGGGCGAGAGGGGGGCTGAAGGGGCCAAGGGGGGGCTGGGGGTAACCCTAAACCCACTATCACCATGGCACACAGAAGGCGGGAGGCCAAGTGGACAGTTGGGGGCTGAGGCTCTGACTATCAGTCAGGTTCCACTGGGACCGGCTGAAACTGAGGCTCCAGCCCTGCTGGGTCTGGGTCCAGTTCAGGACCAGGCTCCGGCCCTGCTGGGTCTGGGTCTGGTTCAGGACCAGGCACCAGCTCTGCTGGGTCTGGGTCCGGTTCAGTACCAGCCACCTGGCTCTTCTGTTACTAATTCAATTACTTTTGGGGGAAAGTAAGTAGTAACTATAACTAATTACTTTTTAAAAGTAATTTGCCCAACACTGAATGGGAGTAATGGAAGCCCCGACCCCCCCCCGCCCTTCACACCAAGACAACCCCCTACTGTGGGCTAACAAGACCACATGAACCTCCCTGGACACACACACACACAAACACACACGCAGAAGGGAGTGTGTGAATCCAACAGAAACATTGGAATGTCCTTGTGGACGCAGATCGAGGAAACACTGAAACTGGAGGGACGGCAGGACTGGGATGACCCAGTGTCCCTGAACGCATCGCGCATCATTAAACGTGATGAAAAATGAGAATAAAACCAGTTTGAAATGTGTCCGTGAACACAGGAGCGAACAGGAACTGGCTCAGACCTGGACCAGTTTAAGACTGGACCAGTTTAAGATCTGGACTGGTTTAAGTCCAGCCACAGAACAGACCATAATAACCCTTCAAAACACAGGAGCGAACAGGAACCGGCTCAGACCTGGATCGGTCAGGGTACAGGTGTCAAACATGCGTCCCAGGGCCCAGATCCGGCCCACCAAAGGGTCCAGTCCAGCCTACCAAAGGGTGCAGTCCGGCCCACCAAAGGGTCCTGTCCAGCCTACCAAAGGGTGCAGTCCAGCCCACCAAAGGGTCCAGTCCGGCCCACCAAAGGGTCCAGTCCATCCTACCAAAGGGTGCAGTCCGGCCCACCAAAGGGTCCAGTCCAGCCTACCAAAGGGTGCAGTCTGGCCCACCAAAGGGTCCAGTCCGGCCCACCAAAGGGTCCAGTCCAGGCCTGGGGATGAATTTGTGAAATGCAAAAATTTCACTGAAGAAATGAGCAGTCCTTTTAGTTCAGTTCCACATTCAGACCAGTTCAGTCTGCAGTGGGCAGGACCAGTCAAATACTATCAGAAGAACAGAAATAATGACAACTGACAATGTTTCTGTTTGGAAATGTAAAGATTTTCATGTATTTACACTAAAACAAAGATGAAATTCGCAAAAAAATGTGAATAATCTGAACAACCTGAAATGTCTGAACAGAAGTGAGTCCAATTGTACCAATATTCTGTCTGTTATTAAATCAGTGGTTCTTAACCTGGGTTCGATCGAACCCTAGGGGTTCGGTGAGTCAGTCTCAGGGGTTCGGCGGAGGTCCAGACACACACTCGACTCATTAGTCGGGTGTGTGTGTTGGGCTAGGTCCGTGTATGTAAACAAACGGCTTCAGAGACTCTTTCTCTGATTGACATCCAATATACGCGGTGTATTGTTGTTGCTTATAGCACTACAACACAATCCGGAAGTGTTTATAATCTCTTCCACTCGTCTGACGATGAATTATTTGAGTATTTTCCACATCGTTGTTATGACTTTTGCTACTTCCTGTTAACCACGGAGGCAGCCATGTGTAGCGTTTGTTTACATTTTCGGTCACTGCACTGGTCAGTTACAATCACGTGACGACCGACGCACCGTCGCGGGTGGAGAAATCGTATTACACTAGAGCCGAGCTAGTGCCGTAATAAGGATGCTGGACATAAAAACGAAGAAAAGGAACAGACTTTGCTGTGAAAATGACAAGAGAGTGGCACCTGCCAAGGTGAAGCCACGCATTTCTGAACTGGTCTGTCAAAGGCAACAGCAGAAGTCACACTGATTTACAGTAAATGTTCATTATTATTGTAGCCTGATGGAAATTAGGTGATGGGTGTGTGTTAAAATGTTAAAAATGATAAATAGCATAAATACAATAAGTTCATTATTGGAATACAAAAATTAAAACCATTTCAGTGTGGTAGAATTAAAAAAGGTCATGTCTTTGTGAAAAGGTATGGAATTTGTTGTAAGTTCATGCACTGTATTGGTTTTGTTCTTTGAACACAGTGATGTTAATGCACGGTTCATTTTGTGCACCAGTAAAACATATACCTGTGTCTTGAATTTGGAAAAAAATCATATTTTATTTTTTAATAAAGAAGGGTTCGGTGAATGCGCATATGAAACTGGTGGGGTTCAGTACCTCCAACAAGGTTAAGAACCACTGTATTAAATGTTTTGTGTGTTTGTAGATCCACTGTGATCTGTCAGTTCTAATGAACATGTGGAAATGATAAACTGAGGCAGAATAGTGTTGAAATTACACTGATTTTTTCAGTTTGTTCATGTTATTCACATCATTTGAAAGGATAGTTTGTGGATATAAACCTTTTCATTATGTAAATTTACTTTTTTCACTCTAAAACAGAGAAAAGTTTGGAGTTCACACATAATAACATAATAATATATACATTTGACTGGTTTGGTCAACTGCAGATCAAATTTAGTTGAATGTGGAACTGAACTAACATGAGTTTGACAGTGTGTGTGTGTGTGTGTGTGTGTGTGTGTGTGTGTGTGTGTGTGTATGTGTGTGTGGTAGTGTGGTCTCCTCCAGAGCGAACACTTTAAATAAAGACGTAAAGAAGCAGCCCTTATTGCCTTAATAACCCCCCACACACACACACACACCCTCCCACCCATGCGTGGGGGCGTGTCCCCCCCCCCCCCTCCTATAAAAGCCCACGCGCAGCCCCCAGCCGTGGAACAGCCGGTGCAGCGCAGACACAAAGGCACACTGAAGGTGCGTTATAGTGCATGTGGAGGTGAACCGGACCGGACCGGACCCAGCTCTAGTATGAGTCCGACAGTTCGGCTCTGATCTGCGGCTTAGTTCGCTGCCGGTTTTCCCGCGGAGGAATCCACACCGAAGTCCACGATGGAGCGGCGCGTCCCGGCGGCGTGGCGCGCGCTCTTGACGCTGGTCCTGCTCGGACGCGCGGCCGCCGCCGTGGAGCTCCGGTGCCAGGAGATCACCGTGCCGCTGTGCAAAGGCGTCGGTTACAACCGGACCTACATGCCCAACCGGTTCAAGCACGACACGCAGGACGAGGCGGGGCTGGAGGTGCACCAGTTCTGGCCGCTGGTGGAGATCCGGTGCTCCCCGGACCTGCGCTTCTTCCTCTGCGCCATGTACACGCCGATCTGCCTGGACGACTACCGGAAGCCGCTGCCGCCGTGCCGGGCCGTGTGTGAGCGGGCCCGGGCCGGCTGCGCGCCCCTCATGCGCCAGTACGGCTTCCCCTGGCCCGACCGGATGAGGTGCGAGCTGCTCCCGGAGCAGGGCGACCGGGACACGCTGTGCATGGACTACAACCGGAGCCACACCACCACCGCGGCCCCGGCGGTGCCCAAGCCGACCGCCGACCGGCCCCTGAAGCCCTACAACCCGCGGAAGAAGAGCCACGGGGTCCGCGGCGGAGGCGGAGGGGGGGTCCCGGGTAAGCATAAGCCCCCGGGTCACGCGTCCGTGTGTGAGCCCGGGTGCTTCTGCCGCGCGCCCATGGTCCCGGTGACAGGCGACGGACACCCGCTGTACAACCGGGTCCAGACGGGCCAGATCGTGAACTGCGCCGTGCCGTGCCACAGCCCGTACCTGAGCCCGGAGGAGCGCTCCTTCACCGGCCTGTGGATCGGTCTGTGGTCGGTGCTGTGCTTCGTGTCCACCTCCGTTACCGTGGCCACCTTCCTCATCGACATGGACCGGTTCCAGTACCCGGAGCGGCCCATCATCTTCCTGTCCGCCTGCTACATGTTCGTGTCCGTGGGATACATCGTCCGACTGATCGCGGGACACGAGCAGGTGGCGTGTACCCGTGCGTACGGCGCGGCGCACGTGCACTACTCCAGCCCGGTACCGGGTCTGTGCACCCTGGTCTTCGTGCTGCTCTACTTCTTCGGCATGGCCTCCTCCCTCTGGTGGGTCATCCTCAGCCTCACGTGGTTCCTGGCCGCCGCCATGAAGTGGGGCAACGAGGCCATCGCCGGTTACGCGCGGTACTTCCACCTGGCCGCGTGGGTCATCCCGTGCGTCAAGTCCGTGGCGGTTCTGGCTCTGAGTTCCGTGGACGGGGACTCGGTGGCGGGGATCTGCTACGTGGGGAACCAGAACCTGCAGACCCTGCGGGGGTTCGTGCTGGCGCCGCTGCTCCTCTACCTGCTGGTCGGTACCGGGTTCCTGTTGGCCGGGTTTGTGTCGCTGTTCCGGATCCGACGCGTCATCAAACAGGGCGGAACCAAAACCGACAAACTGGAGCGGCTCATGGTCCGGATCGGAGTGTTCACGGTTCTGTACACGGTACCGGCCACCGTCATAGTGGCCTGTTACTTCTATGAGCAGCACCACCGGCTGACGTGGGAGGTGACGCACAACTGCACGTGCCGGACCGACCCGAACCGGGCCGGACCGGACTACGCCGTGTTCATGCTCAGGTACTTCATGTGCCTCCTGGTCGGGATCACGTCCGGGGCCTGGATCTGGTCCGGGAAGACCTTCGAGTCCTGGAGGACTTTCTGCACGCGCTGCTGCTGGGGGGCCAAAGCCTCTGCTGGGGGGTCCATGTACAGTGACGTCAGCACCGGACTGACCTGGAGGTCCGGAACTGCCAGCTCCGTGTCCTGTCCCAAACAGATGCCCCTGTCCCGTGTCTGACGCGCGGGTCCGGTTCGGTGCCTTTCTGGGCCCAGAGCACTCGGACTCGGACCTGGTCCAAGGAGTCTGACCCGGACCCGGTCCAAGGAGTCTCCGGTTTAGAGTCCGTTTAAGTCCAGTCTGGATCAAAGTTCTGCTGCGCGTGGATGTGGAGCAACGGCCCAGTGGGTCCGGGTCCGAAAAAAAAAAAAAAGTGGTGGTGGTGGGGGGGGGGGGGGGGGGGGGGGGGGGGGCTGTCCATCATCAGTAATGACCTCATTAATGAGCGACTGATAAACCTGAGCCTCTGATCTGGACCTGAACAGAACACATCCGGACCCCCAGAACCCCCAGAACCACCTGTCACTGGTGTGTTTGTCTTATACATCAGACTCTGTGGGTTCTTCTGTTCCGGGTTCGTCTGTTCTGGGTTCGTTTACACCAGGGTTCTCCAACTCCTGTTCTTTCAGGTTCCACATTCAGTCTGATCTGATCTGCAGTGGACCCAACCAGTCAAATAAGAACAGAAGAACCCAGAAAGAATGACAACTGCACATTTATGTCTGTGTGTGAGTGAAAAAAAAAAAACATTAAATGATGAAAATACTGACTTTTATAAACGATCCAAACAAAAAAAGATGTGAATAACCAGAAAAAACGGACATTTCTTCAGTAAAATCAGTGTAATTTTATCAGTCTTCTTCCTCCACTTCTCATTAGTCCATGTGCATTCTGGATCAGATCTCCAAAGACACTAAACACTGAGGAACAGGAAGAAAAGAGTTCAAACTGGACTGAATTTAATACAGACATTTCAGGTTGGGCACATTTGTTCAGGTTAGTCACATTTTATTGGTACAGGAGAGTTTGGAAATGGAAAGAGTTTCACAATTTAATGTGATTTTTTGCACTAAAACAAAGACAAACATTTGCAGTTGTCATTATTTACAGACATAATGTAATATTATTTTTTTCCCATCAAACCCAGTAGTAAATCTGCAGTCCTTCTTTTTTGTCGGTTCTTCTGCTGTTATTATTGGACTGTAGATCAGATTGGTCTGGATGTGGAACCCACACTAACATGAGTTCCACAGCCTGGACTGTGGAATTTATACAAATTCATCCCAGGGGTTGCATTTGGCCCCAGGACGCGTGTTTGACAGCCCTGGTTTACATCACCAGTGCCTTAATTCAGTCTCTTACGGGTTCATTCAAAGTGTATTTATATCATTATTAGTGTACATATCTGTATATATGTGTGTATGTATATATAAATATATACATAAATATATAAAAGAATTAAGAGATTGTGAATATGTATAATTTCCACTTTGATAGAAGATTTTTATTTTGAGAATAAAACAGACTTTTATTGAATTTGGACATTGAACTGGTCATTATTTGAACATTGAACCCTCTGGGTTCAATGGAAACAGTGACATCCTGTGGCTGAAACCTGCTATTATACATGTAAAGGAACTGTATAGAAGGAGGAGGATTTGGATTATTTAGATTTTATACTTTTTTTAAAACATTTTTGTTTATTAATATTTTGATTCCAAACATGGGTGAGAGTACGGAAGCGTATTGCATTCACACAAAAATTAAATTCGGCTCTGTTTTTCAGAGTTAACGAGATAATTATCTTGTAATTACAAGAAAAAATAACTTTAAAAAAAATCGGCGCTGTTTTTCTAAATTAATGAGATACTGTTTTCTAAAAAAAAACATTAAATTTGGCTCTTTTTCTGAACTTACGAGATACTGTTTTCTGAAAAAAAATTTTTTTGTTCTGTTTTTCTGAGTTTATGTACAGAGCCTGGGAAGGGACATGAAGAAAAAAAATGTATTGCGTTATAACGCAATAGTTCAAAAGTATTGCGTTATAATGCAATAGTTTTTGCGTTATAATGCAAAAGTATTGCGTTATAACGCACTAGTTTTTGCATTGGGATCTGCATTGTGGATCAGACAGGTCAGTCAGGTCTGACACACCTGTACCTGCAGTCCTGTGCCCTCTGCATGTGCCACTGCATGAAAAACTAGATTATCGACCCCGTAAACGCCCGCCAACTTCAAAGATTCCCGGTAATTATCGTGAGTTTACAGAAAAGTTCAGCTGTGCCGGAAACTGCCGCAAACGGAGCCAACGGGGGAGGAGGAGCAGGGCGGGTGTGGGGGCGAGCGGGTGCGGGGGTTAACAGCTCGCAGAGGTGTGAACGACCCTCATTTACATTTGAATGTCACTGGTGCCTGCCATGTCCGACCACAGAGACACACATTGGATGTTTTTTTTCTTTTTATAGCATCCCATTGGATGTTACCACAAAGGACAGCTCACATGTGATTGGTCATCTGTGCAGCATTATAATATGCCCCATCCATTAAAAATATTATTATTATTGTTATTATTATGTTTATTATTCAGATATTTATTTACATATTTATTTATTGTTGCAGGGTAATAATTCACATACTGAAAACATTACCACCAATATCAATTAAGAAAGAACACGACTGCCAAGATCATGTTAAAAAATAAGGACAAGCTTTAATAAAATGTAGAATGCAAAAAGCACATTTACATATTGAAGAAAACAGTGCCAACACTTTCAAATTAAACACACTTAGAATGTCCACAGTCAGTTCAGTCAGATGTGCTGTCCTCACAACATGTGTCTGTGCAGCTCCAGCCACAAACAACAACACAGTACAGTCCAAACAAGGCTTTCTGTTCTGAGCTGGGGCTTCTCCTTTACTTGACGTTTTCTGAAACGTTTTTGTAACTGCAACATATAAAATACATCCAACTTAAATTACTAACAGACAGTTATTATTACAGTTATCATCCAACTTAAATTACTAACAGACAGTTATTATTACAGTTATCATCCAACTTAAATTACTAACAGACAGTTATTATTACAGTTATTATTAATTACTCTACACACGTAATGCACTCACATCACTAGCTTGAATATCATAAAGGTTAGCTTCATTACACGTTCACAGAACAGTTTCAGTCAACCAACATCTAGAACCTAATGTTGTTTTCGGATATATACACTTACAAAGAAGAATATTTTCCAAGGCACACAGTAGTAGAGCACACTTAGCGAACATGAGTTTTTCTGAACTTTAACTGCAGAGAAAAGAACCAACGGAAATATACGGCAAAGATCATCTCTAGCAAAAGAGCGCCCACTCTGTATACAACCTTAGCGCACAGCGAACACAAAGATCCTTAAGGAGAAGACATCTCACTCCTATCAATTCTTAAGCCAACTGCATTTTAACAGATTTTAACTGATTTATCTATTATCAACTTATTGTAACTTATGAAAGTAATTTATACAACTTATGAAATAAGTTTGATCTTTGACCTAAAAACATCACATCAGACAAGTGTTGGTGCCATCTTCTCTGAGGGTGGTCCAGTCCAGTCTTCTGTGGTGGTAGAACATGTGTTGGTTCTGCTGTAGTGTCTGTGGTGGTAGAACATGTGTTGGTTCTGCTGTAGTGTCTGTGGTGGTAGAACATGTGTTGGTTCTGCTGTAGTGTGTGTTAGAGTGCAGCTCATAGGTTAGAGCTCCAGACTCTGGAAGGATGGAGGCCTTACAGTCAACCCAGATGTCCCATCAGCAGTGCCATCTTCTTCATCAGACCTCATATCCATTGTGATCCCCCTCCATAAATCTCCTCCTTGTTGGCCAGTTCCTCCTCTTTTTCCTCCAGCTGCTGTCCAGACAGAAGTACCATCAGTGCTGCACTGTGAGGCTAACAGTAGTAGAATGTGGTGTTTGTGTCAGATTCAGATTAAACACAGATTCTTATAAATCTTACCGTCTTTCTTCTCTGCTGTGGGCTGAAATGTTCATGGCTTCTGCCTGGACTGTTAGATCTGGTTGGCTGTATGTGTAGTTCCATCGGACTGTTTCTTTATGTCTTACAGGCCACTGGAATTAAAATATACAAGTTAGGAAGAGTAAAAAAAGTAGATGCATAGGATTAGAACAATAGAGAAACAAAACACAACAAACTATTAAAGTTACTTAATCAACAGGACTCCACTTTCTACTCCATTCCAGCCTGGACCTTCAGCTGGAGCTGCCATTAAATGAGCAGTCACTGCTTCACTGTGGGTGAGCTCAGTCTGAAAACCAAATAGAAATAGTTCAGAAAAAGCAGACATTAAAGGCATACATTTACTTCTATAGAGCAGAATGGATCCAAACTCTTTAAAATCTGACCGTTGCTCTAGTTCATACCATCTGTTGTTTCCTTCACTGTTTTGCAGACGGCGCACACCTTCCTAAAATAATACAAGACTAAGTCACTTTGAGGAACAAACACCTCCAGGTTCCAGCAGGTCAATGTGACACATTCATGACTTTAGTCAGTTCCACCAGTCAAACCACACTATCATACACTGTGCAATTAACTAAGAAAGTCACACTAAGATAAAATTCCCACCTAAATAGCACACATGTAATAATTAATTGAATATATACTTACCACAATTTTTGGATTGTGCTCCAGCCTTTTTGTGGTTCAGGTCCACAGTCTGGTGGCTCATCCAGTGTCTGCCTGGTTCAAGTCAGTGAGTTGTTGTCTCACCTCCACTGTAAACTGCTGTGTCATGTACAACACCATTTGCATTTGTATACCTCACAGCAGGACCATTTACATACGAAAACCTCACATAGCCCAAGGGGCTGGGGAGGGGTTACTGCCAAGGCTCTCTAACCAGAGGGGGGGAATTCACGGCAATTCCCGGCAGTTAGAGAGAATTTTCTGTGGTGACTTCAAATTCCCACCAGTAGGCGTTAATTTCAAGTTCCACAGCAATTTACAGGGACGTTAACTGACGAAAACCCCACTTTTCATGCAGTGCGCAGTTCACATGACCGTACCTCTTTCATAATTTGTCCGATCGGAAAAATTCCAACAGTTTCTGAAACCTGAGACTCTGTGCTTTATGGACGTTATCGGGTCAATGCGAAAATTTCACGGGCACCCGTCCTAGAGGCCGCAAAATAAGCCACTCTGACTGGGGACGCACACAGCAGAGCGGATTCACGGAGCGGAGAACCGGAGCGCATAACGGAGTGGAAAACGGATTAGATGTAGAGTTGGAAAATGTAGAACAGACGGACATCCACAGTTCCATGACCCCCCTGGAGGTTTATGAATGGATTTGTGACCGAAGGAGCGACTGATGGAGCAACATCTGAAGAAGAAAGGTAAAGTTCACCCAGTTCCATTTAGTGGACTGTCTACATGACTGAAGCACTGTCTGCTTTTTTCTATGGAGTTTTTACTCGTTTCAATTCATTGTATTTGTAAATTGACGCTTCTACTGCATGGTGGTTTTATAGAATAAAGTAGGAACCATGTAGAATCAACCGAGGTGAAGTTAGCAGCGGGTTGGATATTCGACGGACATTCAAAACCCGTCGCCTTAGGGACTATCAATAAATTACTGCTCTAAATGTTTTTCTTCAATACCTTCTCAGTCATGTGACCCAGAGACTCCAAATCAGTCTCAAATTATTAGAATAAAGAGGACCTTTAGGAAACACCACTTAATATTTCTCTACAGTCTATATTAATATTTTTTATGAATATTATTCTTATTTTTTAATAAAAATGTCTCTTTTTCTTCAATAGCTTCTTAGCCATGTGACCCACAGACTCCAAATCAGTCTCAAATTATTAGAATAAAGAGGACCTTTAGGAAACACCACTTAATTTTTCTCTCCAGTCTATATTAATATTTTTTATGAATATTATTCATATTTTTATGAAAAAAGTCTTTTTTTTCCAATAGCTTCTCAGTCATGTGACCCAGAGACTCCAAATCAGTCTCAAATTATTAGAATAAAGAGGACCTTTAGGAAACACCACTTAATATTTCTCTACAGTCTATATTAATATTTTTTATGAATATTATTCATATTTTTTTAATAAAAATGTCTGTTTTTCTTCAATAGCTTCTCAGTCATGTGACCCAGAGACTCCAAATCAGTCTCAAATTATTATAATAAAGAGGACCTTTAGGAAACACCACTTAATATTTATTTCCACTCTATATTATTATTTTTTATGAATATTATTCATATTTTTTAATGAAAATGTCTCTTTTTATTCAATAGCTTCTCAGTCATGTGACCCAGAGACTCCGAATCAGTCTCAAATTATTATAATAAAGAGGACCTTTAGGAAACACCACTTCATATTTCTCTCCAGTCTATATTAATATTTTTATGAATATTATTCATATTTTTTTTTTACAAAAAATGTCTCTTTTTCTTCAATAGCTTCTCAGTCATGTGACCCAGAGACTCCAAATCAGTCTCAAATTATTATAATAAAGAGGACCTTTAGGAAACACCACTTAATATTTATTTCCAGTCTATATTATTATTTTTTATGAATATTATTCATATTTTTTAATGAAAATGTCTCTTTTTCTTCAATAGCTTCTCAGTCATGTGACCCAGAGACTCCGAATCAGTCTCAAATTATTAGAATAAAGAGGACCTTTAGGAAACACCACTTCATATTTCTCTCCAGTCTATATTAATATTTTTTATGAATATTATTCATATTTTTAATACAAATGTCTGTTTTTCTTCAATAGCTTCTTAGTCATGTGACCCAGAGACTCCAAATCAGTCTCAAATTATTAGAATAAAGAGGACCTTTAGGAAACACCACTTAATATTTCTCTACAGTCTATATTAATATTTTTTATGAATATTATTCATATTTTTCAATAAAAATGTCTGTTTTTTTCAATAGCTTTTCAGTCATGTGACCCAGAGACTCCAAATCAGTCTCAAATTATTAGAATAAAGAGGACCTTTAGCAAACACCACGTAATATTTCTCTCCAGTCTATATTAATATTTTTTATGAATATTATTCATATTTTTTAATAAAAATGTCTGTTTTTCTTCAATAGCTTCTCAGTCATGTGACCTAGAGACTCCGAATCAGTCTCAAATTATTAGAATAAAGAGGACCTTTAGGAAACACCACTTAATATTTCTCTCCAGTCTATATTAATATTTTTTATGAATATTATTCATATTTTTATGAAAAAAAAGTCTTTTTTTTCAATAGCTTCTCAGTCATGTGACCCAGAGACTCCAAATCAGTCTCAAATTATTAGAATAAAGAGGACCTTTAGGAAACACCACTTAATATTTATTTCCAGTCTATATTATTATTTTTTATGAATATATATATATATAATATAATATATATATATATATATATATATATATATATATATATATATATATAATATTTAATATATATCTAATAATTTGAGACTGATTTGGAGTCTCTGGGTCACATGACTGAGAAGCTATTGGAAAAAAAACAGACATTTTTTTCATAAAAATATGAATAATATTCATAAAAATATTAATATAGACTGTAGAGAAATATTAAGTGGTGTTTCCTAAAGGTCCTCTGTATTCTAATAATTTGAGACTGATTTGGAGTCTCTGGGTCACATGACTAAGAAGCTATTGAAGAAAAACAGACATTTGTATAAAATATGAATAATATTCATAAAAAATATTAATATAGACTGGAGAGAAATATTAAGTGGTGTTTTCCTAAAGGTCCTCTTTATTATAATAATTTGAGACTGATTTGGAGTCTCTGGGTCACATGACTGAGAAGCTATTGAAGAAAAAGAGACATTTTTTGTAAAAAAAAAAAAAAAAAAAGAATAATATTCATTAAAATATTAATATAGACTGGAGAGAAATATGAAGTGGTGTTTCCTAAAGGTCCTCTTTATTCTA